>NW_027070604.1:28064-52076 GCF_002906115.3 Quercus suber | reverse complement strand
AAAAAAAAAAAAAAAAACCCTAAATGACCCACTGTGAGACACTCAACCTCCGTCACTTCAAACACACCGTTCTTAAGTCTTCACTTCAAACTTCAGCTCTCTCTCACTCGTCTTTGTGCTCTTTGCCTCCCTTTCTGTCTCTGCTCTCCGTCTCCCCTGTGAGACACTTAGCCACTCAGTCACACACTCAGACAGTTGAGGACGAGGATGGATAAAATCTTAGTCTCGCCGCCGCCGCCGATGTAAGACAGTTGAGAGTACCATATCACTTCTGATGAAATAAAAAAAGAGTGGAAGGTTTTTTTTTTTTTTTTTTTTTTTTTTTTTTTTTTTTTTGTTTTGGAAAGAGGAGAGGAGAGTGATGTCACTGATGTGGAGTGGAGGGTGCGTTTTGAGGAGAGTGGGTACTACTCGACATTCATTGATGTGGTGTGTGGGTAATAACTGTAGAAGCACTATGGCTTTATTTAGTTTAGTGCACCAATGAAACACAAGTGTGAAGTTGTGCCGATTTTAATATAGATTAATTATTATTTTTTATAATTAATTATACACATTCTTGCATATATTTTATGAAGTTGTATTTTAAAAATATAATTTCAATTATAATTGTAAATTCATAAACTTGTATTTTCAAAACATAATTTTATAATTTATGCTTAGCAATATATATAAAATATAAATATAAATATTTTTAATAATTTTTTAATTGTCGAGTCCCGCTGCACCCGCACCCACCTTTTCAAAAATGCCGAGTCCCGCACCCGCACTCGAGTCTTGAAACGCACCTGTGCTTCATAGCTGAGGATGTCTTAGAATCGCGTTCTAAATTCTTTATCCTATTTTGAAGTTTAACTAACTTGGTTGTAACAATTTTGAACTAAACAGGTTGGGGCTCCTACTCGTGTTGGGTTGGTAGCACCAATTGACGTTGTTGTCCCTCCGGGCAACACCCATCTGGATCCATTGCAGATGTCCTTTTTCCAAGTTTGTAATATTGTCTTAAAATTCATTTAGTTTTCTATTTGTATGAAGCATGTGTCCTTATGCCATTATCTTTCAGGTTTTGAATATACCTACAAAGATTAATAAGGGAACTATTGAAATTATAAACCCTGTTAAGCTTATTAAGAAGGGTGACAAGGTTGGGTCCTCTGAGGTTGCCCTCCTTGCAAAGCTTGGCATAAGGCCATTCTCTTATGGTCTTTTTGTTCTTCAAGTTTATGATGACGGGTCTATCTTCAGCCCTGAAGTCCTTGATCTTACTGATGAGGACCTGATAGAGAAGTTCTTCGTTGGTGTCTCTATGGTGACATCACTGTCGCTTGCTCTCTTATATCCAACCCTAGCTGCTGCACCACACATGTTCACCAATGCCTACAAGAATGTTCTTGCAGTCGCTATTGCTACTGAGTATTCCTTCCCTCAGGTAGAGAAAGTTAAGGAGTACCTAAAGGTATTTGATTCTTCAGCATTAGTTAGGCTCTCACTTTTTCACATATAGTCAAGTCCCATCCTTTGTTCAATAGATTAACTGTTTTGAGTATAAATGCAGGATCCTAGCAAGTTTGTTGTTGCCACTGCCCCCGTTGTAGCGGTTGCTTCTGGTGTTGTCCCTACTGCTGCTACTGCTGCCAAGGAGGAAGAGAAGAAGGAAGAGCCTGCTGAAGAGTTAGCTGATGACATGGGTTTTAGTTTATTTGACTAAAACTTGTGTTAGTGGTGTTTAATATGCCATTTTACTTAGACTTGCAAAATATTTCCTCCAGTTGAGAGAAATTATTAATTATTATTAATTTGGAGGTCGTTCTAAAGTTTTGTTTTTTCAAGGGTGTGTTTAGTTGGTTTTATTTTAGAGTGTTTCTTGAGTTTTTAGTGGTTATTGACTTATTTGAGTTATTTGCCATCTGTCACCCTTGTGAACCTAGATTTTTCCACATCTGATTATTTCCCAATTGGATTGGTAGACAGCGCAAAATGCCTTAGAGCATTACCATTAGGTGTGCCAAATGCCAAATATTTGGCATTTGGCACACCAAACGATATATATTTGACATTGATGAACAGTACACTCTCAAATATAGAAGCGTACAAACAGAATGTTGTAAAATTTTAATGATTTTTTTATTCTTTTCTCTCTCATCTTTTCTTCTCTCACCATCACTTCTCTTCCACAGCGACGCATCGCTTCCACGCCAATCTCTCTCTAGCTACGGGTGTTTTTTTTTTTTTTTTTTTTTTTTTTTTTTTTTTTTTGGTTTGATGGGTGGGTTGGGCAATGGGTTGGTTCGGATGGGCAGATCGCCATCCACCACGTAGCACCGTCCACCTCACTCATCATCGTTAACCATGCAGCGTCGTCCATCTCACACTTATAAATTGCCTTGGTTTTTTTTTTTTTTTTTGGTGGATGTGGGTTGAGTTTCATGGGTTGTAATGGGCTGATGTTGGTGGGTTATAGTGGTGGGTGTGCTGATTGTTGTCGGGGACGTTTTTTGCAACAAAGGCCGAAAATGCGAGAAAGGCCCAAATCTCCCCTTGGGTTCTTTAGAAGTGTTTATTGTGGAGAATCAAGCCCAAAATTCTAAATGTATAATGAACAAAAGGCTAATGGTGCTTTGACAAGAGAAAATCAATGTGCTTATAACAAAAGTGCAGAAAACCATAAAAAACATAACAGGTCTGAAACTTCGACTCGCAGCCACACAAAAAGGGAATTGAGGGAGGTCGTGAGGAAGAGAGGGAAGGTTCCCCTGTACCCATATTTCCACCCCTAAGGTTCGGATTTGTGAGATTGTTGACTGGCTGAATGGGTTTTTGCTCTGAAGTTTCAGGTCTCTAGGTAGAACGTGGCTGGTTGTTTTTTTAGTTGAAGAAAGACTCTTGTATTGAGCTTGGGGTGTTGCTTTTAGAGTAAAACGTCCTTCTCTGTTTTGAATCTTATTATGGAATTTATATCGAGTTTGGGGTGCTCTAAGTGACTGGTTTTTGGTCAATAGAAAAGGCTTTGGACCCCAAGGTGTTAAGCAAGGAGTGATTTTTAGGTTTGCTTTTGTTTGGATAAAAGGAAGGATTACTTTTATCATCATTAAGGGAAAGCTTGACTAAACCCTCATTGGCTCCTCATTTTCAGTTGTTTGACACTTTGGGAAGCTTAACTAGATGAGAGCTAGCAGCTGAAGTTGGCCGATGGGAGCCAACCATTTTTAAAGGAAAAAGAAGGTTCAGACAGAAACTTTGGGCCACAGTCACACAGAGCATAAAAGCTGTTTTGGGTGGAAATTTTGGATACAAGACCTCTTCCATGAGCCTGAGGTGCTACTAGTGTCCCTTGCCTACTTGGTAGCACGCGTGGCTGGGCTCATGCAAAAGGTCCAAAAGGAACACCGACCTCATACCCTCCAAACCACACTTCCTCAATTTCTCCCATATGTCGCATGGACTTAGGTCATGCTTAAAAGAATAAATAAATATAATACATGAATCGAGTCTATAAGGAAGTCGAGCTTGGTTGAATTAGACTTGTACGAAATATGTCGCGAAAATGGGTATCAACGTTAGCCCCTGAGCACGCATGACGCTTGTGCCATGTGTGTGAGTAGTTGATGTTTCCCATTACTTGTAGATGTTGTGGTTTTGGGAATTAGTTTACCCAAACGCTCTATTTTGTTGAGGAGATGTCATGGATCGCGAAGCCAATCTTGCATAAAGACATTAGGTTGAAGAAGTCCGCTTGTAGAGATGTCATGGTCACGAGTCCCAGAAAGCCGAGTTGTAACCCAGTGATAGGTCCAACATGAAATGTTCCTTGATTTTTATGTCCACATGTAGCTTTAGAATATATAATATATATATATTTTTTTTTTTCAATTAGTCTTTCTTTTCATACTTGCAATGGTAACTTTAGCATTTACCATAGGAATTTCACTTCCTTGACACCTTGGTGACTTTGCTTTCCTCCTTTGCATTCCTTTGACTTTCATACTACATAGGTGGCTTTAGCATTTCTTCTATTAAAGCCTTGGACTTTCACGCCACTTACTTTAGTTTTGCTTTTGCATCAGGTATCTTTTCTTTCATTTAGGATTTAGCCAAAACATCATTTGTAGGGATGGCAACGGGTCGGGTTCGGGCTGGGTTTTTTCATACCCGGACCCGACCCGCGGGGCAAGATCTGTAGCCCGGACCGGCCGCCCGTTTAGGGTACTGAGTTTTTTCCTAGGGCCCGGACCTGCCCCAGCCGGGCCCCGCGGCCCGTTTAGGAATTGGCCCAAACGGGGCCCAACCGAAAAAAAAAAAAAAAAAAAAAAAAAAAAAAAAAAAAAAAAAAAACCCTAAAATCAAAGAATCATTCAAATCAAAGAATCACAAAATCACGACAAAGACCTAAAACCACCCCGATCAACCCAAAGTCACCCAGATCAACCCACGAACCTAGCCATCAAAATCAAGAACCCACCAAAATCAATCAAAACCACTGAAATTAAAACTCGCCGATATCAAATCGCAAAACCCACTCACTGAACCACTGCAGAGACCCACCACGAACCATAGTAGAGACCCACGATCCATGAAAAACCACCGCAGCCCAACCACATCTAGCATTGCATCCCGGCCACACCCAAGACCCACGAACTCGCGATGCAGAAAGAAAGGGAAATAGAGAGGCAGAGAGAAAATGAAAGAAAGAGTAAGGAGTGGACGGAGAGCATGAGAGAGACAGTGAAAAGGAAAGGAGTGGACGGAGAGCACGAGATTGGAAGCGGCATGTGGGTATGGAGATAGAGCAAAGATTGGCAGCGACATGTGGGTATGGAGATAGCGTAGAGATTGGAGGGTAATTGGATGGTGGAGGAACCGTATTCAGATCGAATAGTGGGGATGGAGATAATGACGATGATGACGACGAGGAGAGAGCATGTGGGTTTGGAGAATAACGATGGCGGCATGTTTTGGCGAGCTATGGAGGGCTTGCCTGAGAGAGAGACACCAGAAGGATAGAAGGACGGAGAGCACGAGAGAGAGTGAAAAGGAAAGTGAAAAGGAAGAAAGAAATAATAATAAAATTGTAATGGTGAAAGAGTTGGCTGAAATGGTGAGAGGGAGAGGAAGAAACTTAGGTGAGATGGTGTGATAGAAGAGAAGTGAGAGAGGAGAGAGAAGAGACTTGGGAAGGAGACAAACACTGAAAAGACAGAGAAAGAAATTAATAAAAAATGATAGCATGGTGCTACAGTGCGGTCTCAAAAATGAGAGCGCACTGTAGCAATATTGCAAATTTTTTAGCATATGCAATCTTTGATGGAGCAGGTTTTTGGGTTATAAATGCTAAAAAAAGCATTTTTTAGCATATGCAATCCTTAATGGGAATGCTCTAAAGAGAACCCTATCCACACCATACATCCTTCAAGGGTTGCTTAGTGCTTGATTGAAAGGTCTACTTGGTGAGTTCAAATCTTCTATTCCACTCTTCCTGCTCCACTATATACTCCACAAATAAAAACATGCCACATGTCCATCTATTTTATTAAATGCTAAATTTATGCCTTCTGTTATTTCAATTTCCTAAAATAAATAAATAAATAACCCATCATATTTAGGTAATTGAAATAACAGAAGGCATAAATTTAGCATTTAATAAAATAGATGGACACGTGGCATGTTTTTATTTGTAGAGTATATAGTGGAGTAGGAAGAGTAAGATAGAAGATTTGGACTCCTACTTGGTGCTTGATTGATTGAATTTTTTATTTTATTTTAATTTTTTGACAAAGCAAAGAGGGTTGTTTTGGTTTTCTTGAAAGTTAATGATTTTTTTACTTATAAAAAAATTACGCTTAACCCATTTATAATTTGTTTAAATAAATAATTAATACCCATCAGGCTAAAGTATTTTTTTTTTAAAGAGTTCTAAAAGAGATAATAAAATCTCATACAATTCGCAACACGCCATAAGTTACCGTCTTGGATTGTTACTCTCTTTTTCCCTTGAATAGACATGGATAATTATTATTCAATTTTCTACCTTAGAACACGGTTTCATCGGCCCTTACGCCTAACTCCACAAGATTCGATCGAGTACTTTGACCCATTTATTAAAACCAAACAGTCATTTAACAATTATTACCAGGATTTGACTTTTCTATTTGTATGAAACATTTTGTCCTAATGCCATTAATAGTTTCCTTATTGATGTTGGGGGATGTTCAGCACTTGAAAGTCTTGCAATGAGGGTACTGTTAAAATCATCACCCTTGTAGAGCTGATTAAGAAGGGTGACAAGGTTGGGTCCTCTGAGGCTGCCCTTCTTGCGAAGCTTGGCAACAGGCCATTCTCTTATGGCCTCGTTGTACTTTCAATTTATGATGAAGGGTCAGTCTTTAGCGCTAAAGTCCTTGATCTTACGGATGAACAAGCATCGATAATCAAGGAGCTTTTACTCTCCTTTTCTAACTCTTTATTTGTTCTTGCTCACAACTCACAAGATTGATTTGTACAATGCAAAACTATTGAAGGGTGGAGTTTATATAGAATGGGAGATCGGTGCCACATTTTTTGTGAGATATACCATCAAATATATTATATGTGTGATTCACATTAATAGATTACCAAATTAATCTATAAATGTAAATGTTGTGAATAATTTTGCCACCCAGTTTGTTTCTTAGGAAATTATTTGCAAGATCACCGTCCTCAATTTGGAAATCTACAAAAATACACTGGTAAAGTTGGTCAAGATTATTGAATTTTCATTTCCTTTGTTATGAATTATGGTGCCAAAGTTGGTCAAGATCATTGAATTTTCATTTCCTTTGTTATGAATTATGATATACTACATGACAGGAACACATAATTTCCAAATTACATAGTAAGCATGGTAGGCATGATCTAAATTTTATTATTTAAAAAGATCAGCTATAATAGATGATCATAAAACTTATTTAAATTTCTAAATGGTTTGTAATATCTATAAAAAAACGGTTGGAAATAGAATTTTGATATGAATAATAGTTTTAGAATTCTTAGAACTTTCGTAGTAAAATTAGGCTTAGACCAAATTGTGTTAATAATTTTAATGTGTTCGTAATATCCCAAATGACATAAGAAGAATCAGAAATAAACAAAATGTTTTACTATTAAATTATATAGAATAAACAAAATTATTAAAAAAAAACTCTATATTTCGAGAATTTTGGATACATGTCATATCTTTAATAAACATTCAAATAAAAGCATTATAGTTGATATTACTAATACAATAGGGGTTTCTGTAACTAGACTGAGTTTCAATAGAAAACAAAATACATAGACACACTATAGGACAGCCATATCCCAAAGAAGAAAATATAAGAAAATCATTCCTTAAACATTTTGGCAAAAGAGATTGAACTAGCACACCTATATTATGTGCTCAACAGGGACATGAACGAAGTTTCAGTAACCACTTCTGATAGTTTCATGCTCTTTAGTCCAAGTACAAAGTTAGTTATATTCGTTATTTCCCAAACTATAAAGAAAAACCATGAAAATAGAAACAAGAACAACTATTGCATTTGCATGAGACCATTTCAAAAAGCTGAATATGAAAGAACCTATTGTAAGGTTTTGGATCTAAGTGTGAAAAATTTTAGTCTAACATTTGATTGTTGATGAGAATTGAAAATTTTAACTATTTCTAAATTAAAATCATTTATCAAAATAATAAAAGAAGTTCACAATTTTTTTTTTAATATAAAAAATGACGTTCACTATTCCATTTTGGACCATCTTTGATCATTTTAGGAGATAATTATCATTGATGATTTTATTATATAGGCAAATTAAAATTTGAAATATCGAGAAGTACCTTAAACTTGGATTCTTCTAAATTCACATTTGCAGATAGTAGAACCAAGAAAAGCTTTTTTGATCAAATGTAGTTCCCTGGTAACTTCCTTCATCTTAATTCTGTCTTTTGGTGACTCCATTGAACAAGCAAGTCCAGTTTCAAGGATTGATACTAAGCATTTATGCACATTGGGATCCATTTGGCACAAGTTTGGAATACCTTGAGCTTCCACGTCTACTTGAATTTCATTGCCATTATTATATTCTCTAGTGGCCACTATTGCTGTTGGAGCTTCATCAAATTCTCTTGGTAGAAGGATTGGATCCACAATTTGAACAAGTTTTTCAGGCAGTGCCATCTTAGCAAAATTATGGAGATTGAGACCATCTTTAAACATGTCATCAGTGGGTCTCTTTCCTAAGAACATCTCCAATAGTAATATTCCATAGCTATACATGTCCGCCTCTATTGATACCTCACCACCCATGCCATACTCTATAATTTAATTATGACATGTATGGGAAAATTTTCAGTTTCGTACAATGATACTTGGAATTTAATGCAAGTACAACTTCATTTTGTTGTATATTCAAAATAGCAAAACAAATGTTGAACCTAAAGAAGAACATGAAGACAAAAGCCATCATTTCGAACTTCCAAGTTAGAAGCGTTGATAATTTGTGCGTGTGTGCATGTTCTAGTACGATATGTTCATAGATTCTATTTATCAAACATCTGTTGGTATTTCTGTTATTTTACATAAATTTTGTAAACTTTTTCATGCGGGACAAATCTATTTAAAAAAAAAAAAAATCACTTCCTTTCATATCAGTATCACAGTCTACATTTGACTCATAACAAGCTGGCAATATTTGTGATTTATGTGTAGAACAGAAAACGTGGTTAATTGTATGGACTAGTTGGACTGGACTACGTAGTTATGAATGCCTCAATCGGCTGCCCCATGTTCAACAAAAATCATGGTTCCTATTAGTTTCCATTACTTTAATAATGTCTATTGACAACTTCTTCAGTATAGGACACGAGTTAATGTCACACAACTATAGCACAGAACTGTTTTGAGACTAGATCTACCATATTTGCTATAATAAATTGACAAACTATCATCAATCATCACAAACATATTGTGTTGAGGAAACAAACGCCTGAAAAACAAAGATACTTTGTCAATGGAGAAAGCTATGTCTCAACTAATCAAATTTATCAAGGCTTAAAACATGCTTTAAGCTTTTGTTTGCTCTTTTTTTTTCATTGTTTTTTGTTTTTGTTTTGAGAATCTGATTTTGTTTCTTTTAAATTCTTCAATTAAAATAAAATTGTAAATTGAGTGGCTAGGTGTGCTTCTATAGTAAGGTAATTTTCTGAAATAAAATAATACAATACAACACAATACATGTAAAGATGTTTTTGAGGGTTTAACTAGAAGAATTCAAAAGAAGTTACCTAGAGCAACGTAACCAATTGATCCCTTTATCCCAATTGTACTAGTTTGCTTTCCAGAAGAATCATTGGTGATTGGGAGGAGCCTTGCTAACCCAAAATCGCTTACATGAGCAACCATGTCATTGTCTAGAAGAACATTGCTTGGTTTTAAATCACAATGAATGACTGGTTGCATAGAATGGTTGTGAAGATAATCTATTGCAGAAGCCACATCAATTGCAACATTTTAGTCTTTGAAGAAGGCTCAAGTTCCTTGATGGTTTTCATTGTCTAGCCCTTGATGAAGCCAAAAATCTAAGCTTCCATTTGTCATGAATTCAAATACTAGAGCTTTGAATTGATTCCCATTGTAATCCATGCTAGAGCAACATGTTAATATCTTAAGAAGATTTCTATGCCGGATATTTCTTAAGACATTACATTCAACCATAAAGCTTTTGGAAGCATCCTTTTGTTGAAGATTAAGGACCTTTACTGCAATTGATCTTTCTTCTGGATGAATAAGTCCTTTGTATACAGAGCCAAAACTTCCAGATCCAATTAAATTGCTTGGAGAAAATCCACTAGTTGCTTGATAGAGTTCTTTATATGAAACATTTGGAAGAAGGTCCATTGTTGAAACCATTGAAGGTGATTTCTTTTTTGAATTTTTCATCCAAACAAGAAAATATGAAAAGGAAAGGAAAATTTGAACAATAGAAATAATTACAATTGCTAGTTTGAATCCAATGGATTTTCTTGGTTTCATAACATTTACAGGGCATTTTGGCAACTTCAATTTCGGTATACCACCACAAAGTTTAGTATTTCCAATCAATGATACGGCACTTATGTTTTTGAAAACCCCTTCGATTGGTACCTCACCCTCAAAATTATTGAATGAAAGATTCAATTTTTCTAAGAAAAGCAACTTCTGTAAACCCTCTGGAATGGGTCCTGAAAGGTTATTTTGTGAAACATCTAAAAGTCGAAGACCTTTCAAAGAAGCCATAGATGATGGTATGGCTCCACTAAAGGAATTGCCTTGTAGGTAAAAATATTCTAAGATCAAACAATTTCCTATAGATGTAGGAATTTCACCAGACAAATTATTGGTAGAGATATCCATTTGGTTGATATTTTTCAAATTACCTACTTCAAATGGTAGTTTGCCCATGAATGAGTTGTGAGATAAATTAGCGTATACTAGTGGTAACGAAGAAGTACCAATAAGCTGCAGGGGTATCGATCCATTAAGGTTGTTTTGTAAAATGCCCAAGAGCTGCAAATTTTGGCAATTTACTATACTTGGAGGTATGGTTCCTTCCAATCTATTATCATCTAAGTAGATTTCAAACAAGTGAGTAAGGTTGCCCATTGAGGCTGGTATTTCTCCTGACAATCTATTTCCCTTTAAAACCAATACTTGCATCTTCTCTAACTTCCCAAAAGTAGTAGGAATGACGCCAGTGAAGTGATTATCACTTAAGCCCAAGGCAATTAAGTTAACGAGATTCATTAATGATCCAGGAAGAGTTCCAGATATTTCATTGTATTCAAAATCTAATTCAATGAGTTCGTTTGACGAGTTTGATACTGTTAGGTTCTAAGGTCTTAGGATTTTATGTATTTAGAACTCTAATTTGTAATGTTGGCAAACCATGATCAAAACAATGTATTTAGTCTTGTTTAGGCTTGCTCAAAGTTGGTTTATTATTGTAAAGTTGGAATCGAGTGGCTGCAGAAGTACTTGGAACTTTTGGCCTGGCTCGATCGATCGAAGAATAGACTCGATCAATCGAAAATCGCACAAGTTGTTTTTTCTGCAGAATTTCCAACTCAGCCCTACTTCATTCAACGTTTAGGGTTTTATGTTTTTACTCTAGGTATATAAACAAAACCCTAGCCACGTTTTTGAAGGTTGCTCCAATTGTATTGTTGCTCATACATTGCTGTTTTGTGTAAATCTCTTGTGAGATCTTTAAGGAGTTTTCCTTTACACAAACCTTAGAGTTTTCAAGTTGGAGATATTATCTACATCTTGATGATCAACTTGGTTGCTACCATTGAAGCTTAAAGAATATCAAGCGGGGGTGCTTGTAACTGATTGAAGAATCCAAGAAAGAAGGAGTCCGTGGATTCGGAGCTTGCACGTGGTTGTGTTAGTAAGTTCTACTGGTGGGTAGCATTAGGAAGTCAAGCGGGGAGCTTGTAGTCCTTCTGTATGAACTTCAATTCTTTCGCATAGTGGATTCAGGTTTACCTTGAGGATAGTTAGGTCAAATCCTCCCCAGGTTTTTACCGTGTGGTTTCCTGGGTGATCATATCTTTGTGTTTATTATATTTCCGCTGCTTTATATTTTTGATATGATTGTATGTTTGTGATAACCTAAAATTGCATAATTGGACTAAGTTAATCACTTGGCTAATTAACTAGGTTAATCTGGTTGGTTTAAGGGGTCTAAATTTCCTACACATTAGATTTTTATAAAATTTTTTATTCTTAACTTTCTTTCATTCCCTATTACAATCATTTTCACTGCCTTGCATGAGTTTCTTTCCCCAAAACTTCATTGATGTTTGGCTTTTCCATGTAGCATAAGTGAAGAAGATGAGGAAGGAAAGGAATCATGTGGACTTTCTTTTTAGGTCAATTTGTTGAAGGACAAGAAGGGGACATCAATAGAGTCACCTCTTCTTTAGCGAAGATGCTAAGAAATTACCACAGTGAGTAAAAGTTGTTTGGTAAATGCAGATAAAGTGGCTTTGTAGAGGTCACAAAGTGATTAATGGATTGCTTTTGTTTTATTAAAGTAACTAATCAAGATTAATCATGCAAGAGAATCTTTTATCCAACTATTTGAACAATATTACATGGTATACTTGAAATAACATTAGATTTTTTTTTAAATTTTTATCCCTAACATTCTTTCATTCCCTATTACAATCAGTTTCACTGCCTAGCTCGCATGATATTTTTTCCTCGAAACTGCATTGATGTTTGGCTTTTCCATGTAGCATAAGTGAAAAAGATGAGGAAGGAATCATGTGCACTTTCTTTTCAGGTCAATTTGCTGGAGGACAAGAAGGGGAAATCAATGGAGTCACCTCTCCTTTAACAGAAGATGCTGAAAAATTATCATAGTGAGTAAAAGTTGTTTGGTAAATGCAGATAAAGTGGCTTTGTAGAGGTCACAAAGTCATTAATGGATTGCTTTTGTTTTATTAAAGTAACTAATTAAGATTAATCATACAAGGGAATCTTTTATCCAACTATCTGAACAATATTACATGGTATAATTGAAATAACATTAGATTTTATTTATTTATTTTTATACTCCTATCTTTCTTTCATTCCTTATTATGACTAGTTTCACTATCTCACAAGAGTTTCTTTCCTCAAAACTTCCTTGAGGTTCGGCTTTTCCATGTTATTTGAAGAGGGAAGAAAGTATGGCGACTGATCCTAGCATAGTGGGCCGGGCTGTTTACTGTTCAGGGGCCGTAAAATGGACGAGCCTATTGTGTGCAAGACCTATTGAGGATGGATCCGTAATGAATGGATGAAGTATAGACGGATTGATTGGCCATGGGTTAGACAGAGACCCTAAATAGAAATACTTGCGGCATACACCATTGAATCCTAAGGGAAACAGAATCCTAGTGCGAGGAGGATTCTAGAGGTTGCGTATATTGATGAAGATCTTCTCTATAAGGAAAAGACTTGTCCATCACGTTTTGGACTCCTCAAGAGGATTTTTACAAGGAAAGACTTCGATTCCAAGTAAAAAAGGTCAACTTTCGACTACTATAAAATTTCCAATACCCTCACAAATCAAGGTACGCATAATTGACCATTTCTAACACTCTGGAGTTGTAAAAAATTCTAACTTGACTTTCGGAGGGTATTTGGTTGGCACCATACCGGTGCTCTCTGTTTAGGTCTTTCTTCTTTCTTGTGTTGTGCAGGTTGCACTCCGAACGTGCGAGTACGTGTGCTCACTGGTAGTTTTTTCGGTATCATCAGTTGGCGCCGTCTGTGGGAAGGAACGAGTAATCAGTCGTTGCTTTATCCCTGAGACAAAAGAGTTGCACGGTGCTCACTCGCTCGATGGCAACCACCAACGACATCCAAGGAGAGGAACCACCCACAACTGCCCTCGAGAGACAAGTCCAAACTCTCACAGCAGCCGTGGAGCGTCTCACCAAACAAAACCATGACCTAAAAGAGTAGCTGTGCTAGAAAAACACAGCACCAAACAATCAGAGGGAGGACCACGAAGGTACCAGTGCCATGCGAAGAGATCGAGAGGGCCTGAAGGAAGCAATGCCCCAAGCAGGCCAGAACGGCAAAACATGAGCCTCCCATCCCTCATGGAAACGACTCCACCTCCTATTGTCGTGGAGATGCAGGCGATAAAGGAACAAATGGAGGTCATGATGAACGCCCTCAAGGGACGAGTGTCCAGTGATCTTGACAACCTAGTCAACCGGACCGACTCTCCATTCACCACCCCCATCAATTCCTTTCCCCTACCACATAAGTTCCACATGCTGCAGATAGAAAGTTACGATGGGGTCAAAGACCCTCTAGACCACCTGGAAACCTTTAAAACCTTGATGCACCTTCAAGGGGTAGCAGACGAAATTATGTGCAGAGTCTTCCCTACAACGCTGAAGGGCCACGCAAGGATATGGTTCAGTCGACTGACGCTGAACTCCATTAACACTTTCAAGGAACTAAGCGTTCAGTTTACTTCACACTTTATCGGGGGACATAGGTACAAAAAGTCCACGGCATGCTTGATGAGCATCAGGCAGAGAGAGGACGAGATGTTGAGATCCTACATAACTCGCTTCAATAAGGAAGCGCTTTCGATCGATGAAGCCAACGATAAGATACTGGTAGCAACCTTCACAAACGGGCTGTGAAAGGGTAAGTTTTTGTTCTCACTATACAAAAACGATCCGAAAACCATGTCAGAAGTACTTTACAGAGCCACTAAGTACATGAACGCTGAAGACGCACTACTGGCTCGGGAAAAGAGAAACCCAGGAAGAGAGAGCGACAGGGAGATGAACGGCAGAACCAAGGGCAAAAGAGACAAAGGACAGGAGATAGAAGGGACGAAAGACGCCCTAAACCCTAAAGAGGAAGGTTCACAAGTTTCACACCACTGAACACCCCAATAGACCAAGTCCTGATGCAGATCAAGGACGAAGGGGCACTGACATTTCCAGGGAAGCTGAACAGCGATCCAAACAAGCGACCTAGAGACAAGTATTGCCGCTTCCACTGTGATCACGGTCATGAAATGGCCGATTGCTACGACTTAAAGCAACAGATTGAGGCTCTTATCAGACAAGGAAAGTTGCAGAAATTCGTCAGCAAAGAGAGAGTGAGTCCAAATCCTCAAAAGTAGGCCTCCCGACAGGATAATGAGCATCCTAGACCCCCTATCAGAGGCATAAGAATGATTGTAGAAAGAACCGTAGCTACTGGCTCCTCCAAAATGGCTCGAAAGACATACCTCAAGACGGTCTAGAGCGTCCAGCTAACGGGCTCTATACCTAAGATAGCATGGAGGGAAAGCCCCATCATTGGGTTCTCCGAAGAAGACACAAGAAGATTTCACCACTCTCACGACGACGCACTAGTTGTCAGCATATGTGTGGGGGACTACAATGTTCATTGAGTGTTGATCGACAACGGCAGCTCAGCTGACATCCTATACTATCCAGCGTTCCAGCAAATGGGGATTGACAGAACGCGATTGATACCAACGAATGCTCTGCTGGTCGGTTTTGGAGGAATAAGGGTATTCTCATTAGGCTCAATCACATTCTCGGTGACAGTGGGTGATTATCCTCAGCAGATCATGAAGGACGTAACATTCCTTGTGGTCGACTGCTCGTTCGCCTACAATGGTATTCTCGGACGACCCACACTTAACTCGTGGAAAGCAGCAACATCGACATACCACCTGATAATCAAGTTCCCTACAGATTATGGGATTGGGGAGTTGCGAGGAGACCAGGTGGCCGCCTGTGAATGTTACATTGCTATGCTAGGAATGGAAGATCACCAGCAGGTCATGTGTATAGAAGAGCAACGGACCATAGCGAAGCCAGTTGAAGAATTGGAAGAGATAGCACTCGATGAATCAAGGCCTGAACGGAAGACAAGGATGGGGACGCTTGCCAGCCAACCAGTACGTCAAGCCTTTGCAGCATTCCTTAGGATAAACCAAGATGTATTCGCGTGGAGCCATGAGGACATGCCCGGGATTAATCCCTTAATCATGGTTCACGAGCTTAACATGAACCCCGCATCCTCGCCCGTTCGACAGAAAAAGCGAGTGTTCGCTCAGGAATGAGACAGAGCGATAGTGGAAGAGGTCAGGAAACTACTAGAAGTGGATTTCATTCGAGAAGTATATTACCCAGACTGGTTGGTGAATGTAGTCATGGTCAAGAAGGCTAACGGAAAATGGCGAATGTGCATCGATTTCACTGACCTCAACAAGGTGTGCTTGAAGGATAGCTACCCCCTCCCTCGGGTAGATACTCTAGTAGACTCAACGGCCAAACACCAGCTCCTAAGCTTCATGGACGCCTTTTCGGGCTACAATTAAATCAAGATAAAGGAAGCTGATCAAGAGAAAACTTCCTTTGTCACCAGCCAATGACTTTTCTGCTACAAGGTGATGCCATTCAGACTCAAGAACGTAAGGGCGACGTACTAGAGACTAATGAACAAAATGTTCACACATCAGATTGGGAGGAACATACAAGTCTACATTGATGACATGTTAGTAAAAAGCCTGCACAAAAATGACCAACTAGACGACCTCAAAGAGACATTCGACACCCTTCGGTCATACAACATGAAGCTAAATCCAAGCAAGTGCGTGTTCGGAGTAACGGCGGGGAAATTCTTAGGATTTATGGTATCCTAAAGAGGTATAGAGGTCAACCCGGAGAAGATACAGGCTATCATGGAGTTAAAACCACCGAGGACGGTGAAAGAGGTGCAAAGCTTGAATGGCAAAATTGCAGCCTTAAACAAGTTCGTCTCAAAAGCGACAGACAAATGTCTACCATTCTTCCGCACCTTGAGAAAATCGTTCAAATGGACGGATGAGTGCCTGAAGGCATTTGAAGACCTAAAGAAATACCTTGCCTCCCCACCATTGCTCAGCCCGTCCAAACCAGGGGAAGAACTCTAACTCTACTTAGCAATTTCGCAAGCGGTGGTCAGCGCGGCCTTAGTAAGAAAAGAAGAAGGATCTCAACGACCCGTCTATTTTATAAGTACGGGTTTTCGGAGGGTAGAAGAGAGGTACCCCCAGATGGAGAAGATGGCCTTCGCACTGGTGACTGCAGCCCGAAAACTCAAGTTGTACTTCTAGGCCCATACCATCATAGTCTTGACGGATCAGCCACTAAAAAGAGCCATGAGCAGCCCTAAAGCTGCCGGACGAATGGTTCTGTGGGCAATAGAGTTGGGCTAGTTTGATATACAGTATCGCCCGCGAACTGCAATAAAGGGGCAAGCTGCGGCAGACTTCATTGCTGAATATACTCAATCAGAAGGCAAGGTGGTAGACGCCCTCAGAGAATGGAGCATCCACTAGAACGGATCGTCAAACAAGCAAGTTGGAGGTGCCAGTGTGGTAATCCAAACCCCTGACGGAGATAAAATCAAATGCGTGAATCGACCAGACTTCCCAACAACTAACAACGAGGCCGAGTATGAAGCATTGGTGGTAGGATTAGACCTCGCGAAGGCAGCAGGTGTTAAAACCATGGTCGTACATTGCGATTTTCAGGTAATAACAAGTTAGATAAATGGCGTCTACGAGTGCAAAAATGAAAGGATGAAGAAGTACTTGGAAAAAGTCAAGAATCGAATCAGCAGCCTCGAAGTCAGATTCGTTCAAATCCCAAGGGAGGAGAACGAATGTGCCAACCGGTTGGCAAAAGTCGCCTCGGCAGAATTTATGCTAGTCCCCGATCAAGTATTGTCGTTTGTCCAAGTTTCCTCAATTATTGATGACGGAACAAAAGTGCAGGAGGTGAATTTTGAGAACAATTGGACTACGCCATTAATAGCATACTTGAAGACGGGCACACTACCAGATGGAAAAGACGCAGTCAGGAAACTGAAAGTCCAAGCCTCGCGATTTGTTCTGATCAATGCTGTCTTATACAAAAGGGGATTCTCACGATCGTACCTACGATGTTTGGGTCGCGAGGAAGCAGACTATGTAATGAGAGAAGTCCATGAGGGTATCTGTGGAAACCATTCAAGGGCACGGTCCTTAGTGCACAAATTGATCCGAGCAAGGTACTATTGGCCTACAATGCAAAAGGACGCACAAGCTTACGTCAAGACTTGCGACAAATTTCAGAAGTTCAGTAATCTAATCAGGCAACCAACCGAGGAACTGACACCCATGACGGCCCCTTGGCCATTCACCCAATGGGGACTAGACATCATGGGCCCTTTCCCGACGACTGCAAGGCAGCTAAAATTTATGGTAGTTGGTATCAACTACTTCACTAAGTGGGTGGAGGCAGAGGCCCTAGCCACTATCACGGAAAAGAACATCCGAAGTTTTGTATGGAGAAATATCATATGCAGGTATGGGGTACCCAGAGTGTTCATCTCTGACAACGGAAAGCAGTTCAACAACAGTGCATTCAGGGACTTCTATTCAAAGCTGGGTATTAGGAATCACTACTCGTCACTTGCACACCCATAGGCCAATGGGCAAGTCAAAGTCACGAACCAGTCCTTACTCAAGATCATCAAGACCTGGCTTGAGGGGGCTAAGGGCATCTGGCCTGACGAACTACCGAGCGTCTTATGGGCATATCGTATGATGGCAGGAACACCCAGTGGAGAAACACCGTTTAGACTAGCATACGGAAGTGAGGCTGTCATTCCAGCGGAGGTAAGGCTTACGAGCTATCGAGTAGAGAACTACAACGAGGATAAGAACGAAGAGGCCTTGCGGCTTTAGCTAGGTAGACGAGGTCTGGGCTACAGCAGAGTAGAGGTTGGCGCGATACCAGAACTTCATGGCAAAATACTACAACTCCAATGTCAGACATAGAGACTTTCAGATCGGAGATCTTGTGCTACAGAAGGTAATGGGAGCTACTAGAGATCCTTCACAAGGAAAGCTCGGCCCCAATTGGGAAGGACCATATAGGATCTCATCATGGCAAAGGAAAGAGACCTACCACCTCAAAACTCTAGACAGACGGAAGCTGCAATACCCATAGAACACGGAGCACCTACGGAGATACTACCAATAGAGACGACATAAAGAGCATCAACGCTCCCCAATTTCCAGTTTATTATTGAGTTTTATTAGTTTTTACTTCGGACAATTTTTCTATGATTTAGTTTTGCTATTGCTAGTTTTTACTTCGAACAATTCTTTCCACAAGTGCCTTTTAAGCCCAAGGGGGCAGGTACTTTTTCTACATGGTTTTCTTTCAATAAGAGAAATGTTCAGACACGACTATGTTTTTCCTAATTAATTTACCAAGTCCAATGATGGACGGATATAAGCTATGTCCACAAAGTGGACGGATTATCCCAAGGGGATGAATTTACACAGTCCAATAATGGACGGATACAAACTAAGTCCACAAAGTGGACGGACCATCCTAAGGGGATGAATTTACAAAGTCCAATGGTGAACAGATATAAATTAAGTCCACAAAGTGGATGGACCATCCCAAGGGGATGAATTTACAAAGTCCAATAATGGACGAATATAAATTAAGTCCACAAAGTGGACGGACCATCCCAAGGGGATGAATTTGCAAAGTCCAATGGTGGACGGATATAAATTAAGTCCACAAAGTGGACGGACCATCTCAAGGGGATGAATTTACAAAGTCCAATAATGGACAAATATAACCAAGTCCACAAGATGGACGGATCATCCCAAGAGGATGAAAAGTTCTAAGTCCAATAATGGACAAATATAACCAAGTCCACAAGATGGACGGATCATCCTAAGAGGATGAAAAGTTCTAAGTCTAAAAGTGGACGAGTATAACTAAGTCCACAAGATGGACGGATCATCCCAAGAGGATGAAAAGTAATAAGTCTAAAAGAGGACGGATATATCCACAAGGTAGACAGAATTCCACAAACGAAGTATCAAACAAGTGAACGGATTGAGTCCAAATAGAAACAAGGTCAGGTAAAAATAATAATTGTGGGGGGAAAAGGGCCCAATCCAATGTAATGGGCCGAGAGCCCATATGAGAGCTATTGTGCAACCGAGAAGAAGGAGATGGTAAGGGCAGGGCCCATCTGGAAGTGGGACCCTCAGAAGGAAGAATGATTACAATCCGAAGAGGCCATCTTCTGTCCGAAGAGGTTATATTCCTCTGACGAGAATAGTATAGATCAATTGAACGTATAAGAGGTCAAAATGATCTTCCGAGGACTCCTCCTGATCAAGATAAGCTCTGAGTACACTGGGAGATGATAAGGATGAAGAAATATCTAAGGGGAAAGCTACTACCACTGTATTTAATGTTCTGCAGCAACTTTTTTGGCCGCATTTATGTGGAGAAGACCCCTGAACAATGTATCCTCACCTACTGCCACTCACATGGAGCTGAAGAAGATGCTTGACGAGACACATACTCAAGTAGATTCACGGATGAAGTACAAGTGGACGATGAAGATGAAGAGAAGGGAGGTTATATAAAGGAAAGAAGATCTTAACGTAAAGGGGAGAGAAAGAAAAGAATAAAAAAGAAAGAGAGAACTTGACTGTAACCCTAAGACCTTTGTTCATCAGATAAACAATAATATAGCTCTTCGGATATTCAGGCTTTGCGTGTAAATTCATGTTGGCTTGTGTTTGAAAGTTGTGATTCGTTGTTGCCAATCCAATACTTAACCTTGCTCTTTCATCCATACTCTACAAATTTATTGTTTTGGGCTTGGGCCACAAATCCTAACCCTATAATAATAATAATAATAATAATAATAATAATAATAATAATAATAAAAAGAGCCCGCGAAGGGAAGATGTCTACATGATCCAAAAGCATATGACGAAGTAGTAGCATATTGTTCTCCAAATATTCTTACATAAAAAAAAATAAAAAATAAAAAAACTAAAAACTAAATTATTACAAATTATTAATGTGCAGTAGGAGTATCTTTTTCCTCGGTATGACGGGCCTAATCATCGTTAGGGTCACTCTCAACTATCGTCTAGTCAACTAGAGCTTCATGGATAAGGGGGTCCTCACCAAAAAGATCGTCTGTATCATCTTATTGGGGGGGTTGGACGGATGTTTGCTCGGGGGCATTAATGGTGACGATTGAAAAATCCAACTCTGGATTCAAGGCCTTCACCTGATGAATGGCATCGTCAAAACCGTCGTTATATGAAAGGCTAAGCTCTGAAATCAGGGTGGCAGAGTCACGATACTCCCATATCGCGACCTCTTTAGCTTGACGGATTTCCTTGTCTTTTTCCTCCACAGCTTTCTTCAGGTCCTCCGTCAGCCTGATACATTCATCCCTAACTGTTTTAGCCATTTTAAGTTTCTACTCCTGGATGACCTTCCAGGTCTTCAACTCGAGCAGCTCGTCCTCTGTCACCTTAACCTTCTCACGAACACGGTCTAAGGTCGTCTCATGGTTGAGACACCGTCCCATCATCCCCTTCATCATAATCATGGCTTGGAAGAAAACTTAAATTAAATTTAATAAAAAAAAGGGGAAGGGACGGACAATATGACGACGGATGAGTTACCTGAGCGATGCTAAAAAGGGCCGTCTCTCCCATCGCCTCCGTCGAGTGGTTACCTAAGTCCTCATAGTTCTCGGTAGTTATGATGGATGAAAGTCTTTCAAGGGCGTATTTGGAGTCCTCACGGAGTAGAACGGGTGGCTTCTTCTGGCTTGAGGATGAACCAATCATTAGGCCCTTACCAGCCCCATGTTTCACGGGGTGACCGTCTTAGGCCCCCCAGCCATCAAGCCAACAACAGGCTCCAATGGAACCTTGGGCTTTTTGGGTGCACGGTCACCCTTTGATGGTTGCTTCCTTTTGATTGATTACTTGCTGGAGCCCGTCCCTATAGGGTCCGCACTAGCCTGTTTGTTTTTGGCAGCTTGTAATCTGATAGCTGCTCTCCTTTTAGCATCGTCCATCTCTGAAGAGGTAGATGGGTGTCAAAAGAAAAAAAAAACAACAAAAATAATTTGAACAAAGGTGAACGACAGACTTACATTGACGGGTGCGCTCTTTGTACTTAATGGCCACTAGAGTTGGCTCGGGCCTGTCATAGTACCAATGGATGGTGTTGAGGTTAACGAGTATTAAATAAACTTATGGGTGACTTGTGGGCGTCGTCGGACTGTACAAAAGAAGACGGACGTTCAAAACACAATGAGTATTAAATAAACTTAGAATAATTGTTATATGACGGGTTCATACTAGACAGGTTTAATACACCCCAAATTGTGTCGACAGGCATGTGATTCGTTTCCCAGGGATGACACATCCAACTGTCGCCCTCAATGAAAAAATAGCGGCTCTTCCAGTCTCTATTAGAATCTAGGGTTTCGTAAATCATTTTCAAGATGGGGCTTCTAGGAACGAAACTATACATCTCCCTTGATTTATCTATCTCGTCTGGACGGTGGCAGTGGAGAAATTCCCGTACTGTCAACCTTCTTCTACCATCTGTCATTGCTCCGTACAGGACCTCTATTGTTATGAAGACCCTCCAGGCATTTGAGGATATCTGGCTGACGGATAAGCCTAAGTATTTGAGGAGTTCACGGTGCAGGGAGCTTAGAGGAAACCTGAGGCTTGCCTTGAGCATTTGTTCGTACACTCCGATACCATCTACTCCTTTATAATAACATTTTTTTGACTTATAGGGCAGATGGATGGGGATGTAGTCTGGGATTTGGAAATGGGCCCTAAGGGTATTAAAATGTGGTTCCTTGATGGTTGATATAAAGGCATTCACCGTCTATTCTGGAAGCATGATGAACTCCTTAAGTCTATCAGCGCCCACTACGGATCTAACTATTTGGTCTTCATCATCAGCAGAACCCTCCTCTATCTCGACCATCTCCATATCCTCATTTGTTGAGGACGGGGAAGATGAAGACGAACTACCCTCCTCGACCGTCTTGGTCTTTGTGACTTGACGGGTATACCTCTTCGTAGTCCACCCCGTCACGGATGACCGATTGATTACTTGACGCACTAGACATGGCCTACATGTAATGACAAAACCTAAGACTCTGACGGGCTTGGAAAGAGTGACGGGGGCATAAAGTCTAAGAAAAAAAATATATACAATACCAGAAGATAAATGAGAATTAAAAAGAAGATGGATAAAAGATTACTTACCAAGTTAAGGAATGAACAAACGGAGACGCAGACGACGGGTGCAGGAGCTAAACGGATTGGTCTTTGACAGGAGTTGACGGACGTGCTCTGACAATATATTTCAGCAAAAAGTAGAAAAATGAGAGGAGGAGATGGTAATATTTATAGAAGAGGTGCACGGAAGACGAAGCGACACCTCGTTCTAAGACAATGGCCATTAAAAAAGTGACACGCGTCACAAGTCATAAATGAGTTCTTGATAGCCTGTCTAGGTACGGACATAAGCTCACGGAGTTATGTATCATGGTCGTTGGTCTGAGACTTTGAACCGTCACCCCATGGGTCCTTTTGCTTATATATGATGGACCCATAGTGTGAGGGGGCAATTGAAAAGGGAAGAAAGTATGGCGACTGATCCTAGCATAGTGGGCCGGGCTGTTTACTGTTTAGGGGCTATAAAATGGACGAGCCTATTGTGTGCAAGACCTGTTGAGGACGGATTCGTAATGAACAGATGAAGTATAGATGGATTGACTGGCCATGGGTTAAACAGAGACCCTAAATAGGAATACTTGCGGCACACAACATAGAATCTTAAGGGAAACAGAATCCTAGTGCGAGGAGGATTCCAGAGGTTGTGTATATTGATGAAGATCTTCTCTATAAGGAAAAGACTTGTCCATCACGTTTTGGACTCCTCAAGAGGATTTCTACAAGGAAAGACTTTGATTCCAAGTAAAAGATGTCAGCTTTCAACTACTATAAAAGCCCAAATACCCTCACAAATCAAGGTACGCATAATTGACCCTCTCTAGCACTCTGGAGTTGTAAAAGATTCTAACTTGACCTTCATAGGGTATTTGGCCAGCACCATACTGGTGCTCTCTGTTTAGGTCTTTCTTCTTTCTTGTGTTGTGCAGGTTGCACTCCAAACGTGTGAGTACGTGTGCTTACTGGTGGTTTTTTCGGTATCATCATTACTCATTAGTCATGACTTAAATCATGGTCTCCCTTGGCCTTGTATTAGCCTCATCTTCAATTTCTTTTCTGAATTGTAACCTGTCTTGTTTTCTTCTTCTAGCACCGCAGTCTACACTAGTGATAAATCCAAAATAAATAATCAATCAATCAATTTATCTCTCTCTCTCTCTCTCTCTCTCTCTCTCTCTCTCTCTGTTTTTTAACTCTTTTACTTCTTATTAATTCCCAAATTATTGTTACACTCTTTCTAACATTTCCCCTCCCTTTTACATTTTCCCTCCCATTTACATTTTCATATCCTCACTACTATCTACATTGTAATATCACTCTTTCCTAACATTTTATTTTCCTTTATTT
>NW_027070604.1:10564-15564 GCF_002906115.3 Quercus suber | reverse complement strand
TGTGGTGGCAACAACTTTCCCCAAGATATTTTTAAACTTCCATCCCTCTTGTATGTTCATAACGCACGTCCCTATCAGTGGAACTTTCTGGAAGGTCACTTTGAGTGATAGGATATATATTTGATCTGTGCTTCGTTCATCCAAGGAGACACTCCTCCTCGTACCACCTTTCCCAATCTTTCCACTTGAATGTTACTTATGGGACTCTGAACTTAACACCCTTACTACTGTTTATTAGTCATCGGACCAATCAACATCCTCAGCCAAGGCCCAAAATATAACTTTGGACCCTTATCCCAACAAAAAGTATCATAGTTGATATTCCTAATACAAAGGGTTTTTATTAATAGGATTGATTTTCAATAGAAAACAAAATACATACACACGATACAAGAACCTGTAGTAGAAGTGTTTAATATGCTTGTACTACCTTATCCCAAAGAAGAAAATATAAGGAAATCATTCCATAAACATTTTAGTAAATGAGATTGAACTAACTGTTGGCGCAACGCGAGGAGTACGCCTCAGCCGAATGGACCATGGTGGAGAAAAAATGGAGTTGCCATCTGGATTAGGTCTAGGAACTATAAATACAGCACCCTTGTGGAAGGACTGATCTTTACTAGAGCACGCATGTCTCAAGTATGCGTATGTGAGCATGAAGCACGCGCCCGCATACATGCCCAAAAACACAGCTTCAAAACAGCAAACAAAATGGTGATTTAACAAATGCTAGCATACTTCTAATACAAAACTAAACAACCTAAACTAACAACAAAGATATCAAAGATAAACAAAACAAAATCTATTCCTAAACTTGTATTGGATCTAACAACAAACAAGAACAACACTTAACACATCAAAACATGTTCATCGATATATCCAATCATTCAACTTTCCAATCAAAACTTGATGAGTCACAAAAAAACAAAATTAAACAAAGCAAAACATATTTCTAAGAACATATAGCATATAAATCAATTAAAAACAACAAGCACACAAGTTATAAAAAAAAAATCCAAATCAAGGAAAAGCCATGGAGAGAGACTCACCTTACTTATGGAACAAAATTTGGTTGATATTTAACCGGCCTCTCAGTGCCTACATAACAAGATTCAATGAGATATCGAAGCAAATAGAAGATTTCAATAGTTTATAGGTAATCACAACTCAAAAACAAGATTAGATTTGAAAAGGTTTTGAGAAATCCAATCGAGAACAAGCTTCTGCCTTAGAACTAACTAAAAAGAGGTTATTTGATGATTAAAAAAACGTGCTTGGTGGCTATATATAGAAGATGCAGAGAAAAGAAAGAGTTTTTGGAAGAGTTTAGGTCAAAAATCCACTTTCTCTAGCTAGGGTTTGAGTTTGGAGGCATAAGGTTGTATTTTATATCTTCAAATTAGGGTTTTCAGGCTCATTTAGAGGGGTTTGGATGTTCCAAAGGGTCTAGGGGCCAGGGCCCATCAAAGAGGGAGGCTTTGGGCCCTAAAAACTGAAGTTCTAAGGTTTTGGAATGCGGCGTGCATACGTAGGTCCGTGCATGCGTCCCTAAAAACCCTAATTTTGACTGCTGGGTTGGCCCAACTTCAAATGGTCATAACTCACTCAATATAAGTCTAAATTAGGCAAAATTTATCTTCAAATTAAATCCCAGGATGTCTAATTTCTAATTAAACAAACCTCACTCAAAAATACTTTGTGGATAAAAAGTTACGGTCAAAACAGTGAGGAAATGTCATTTTTCAGCATTGTTTTCAAAGCGATTTGAGCACTTTTGAGTTGTGATTACTTTCAAACTATCAAAATAACTTCAATTACCTTTTGTAGACATGTCAAGCTCATCATTAGGACCATGGACTAAAGTTTATTAATCAGGTACAAAATGAGGTGTCTACACTAACATACCTATATATGCTCAACAAGGATATGAAAGAAGTTTTAGTGACCTTTTCTGATAGTTTCATGTTTTGCAGTCCAAGTACAAAGTTAGTGTGGTGGCTCAGTCCATTGTAACAAAGGTTTTGGGCTAAACCCCCGTTCGCTTATATTATAGGTCAAAAATATCCAACAACAGGATGCCCCAAAGATGCTGATGCAGTTTTTGTCAAATACATATGAATGTTTTCCTTTATCTCGCTTCCTTTCCCAAATCCCTACATTTCCCGAGAACATCACAGTGTATTTGCCCCCTCTCTATGAAATTTGTACTGGACTTCTTTCTCCTTGGGAAGTATTTTTCTTCTCTACTCTCATGTTTCTCTTCCCCAATTTTTCCAACCTCTTCTCTCTCACCCATCGGTCTTTATTTATAGGGCTTCTCTTAGCAGGATTGTCATTATGAGAGGAGGGTTTCCCATGTTGGTGGGTCCCTCTGAGCCATATTCTTGACCAGATGGGGCCCATTGTTTGTGACTAACGTGACTCTTTTGGAACTTGTACCAAGCGTGAATTGGTGCTCGGTTGGTGGATTCCCCCAGGGCATTATCTCTTGATCTTGGCATAATAGGCGATGCTTGGTCAAGCTGCGAGCTTAGCCCAAGCCCATCTAGGGGATGGGCTAGGTGCTTGGTTAGCAAGGAAGGCGGAAACGGCTCGTTTTAGAAAACGTGTCCTAGACTTGGTATAGACTGATAGCTGTGTCCCGTACAATTAGTTATATTCGTTACTTCCCAGACTATAAGGAAAAACCATGAAAGTAGAAACAATAACAACTATTGCATTTGCATGAGACCACTTACAAAAATAGAATATGAAAGAACCTTTCGTAAGGTTTTGGATCTAAAAGTGTGAAAAAAATTAGTCTAACATTTGAACGTTGGTGAGAATCAAAGAATATAACTATTTGTCCAATTAAGATTATTTATCAAAATAATAAAAGACGTCCATGATTTAAAATAAAAAATAAAATTGACGTCAATGATTCTGTTAATGCAAAATTAATAGGAAACAAATGAAATATTGTAAAACTTAATGACTAATCTATAACTCTTAAGACAATCTTCAATCATTTTAGCAGATCCATAATTCTCTTGTCGAAGATGATAGTATAGATATATAGAAAAAAATTCAAATAGAAAATATTTGTACTGGAAATTCTCAATTTTTGTCTTAGAAAGAAGATCACTATTAAGGAATGGGTCGATATTGATAACCTCACCAATAGGAATAAAAATAATAAGACTAAGTTAAATAATGATCAAATAATTGATAAAATTGATAAGAAAGTCATTTTTTCTTTGACGATTCATCAAGATCAGAAAATTAACCCATCCAATAATTAAAAAAGCCTTGTTGATTGGATGTAATTGTTATTGATTATTTTATTATTTAGGCAAATTAAAATTTAATATATCAAGAAGTACCTTAAACTTGGATTCTCCTAAATTCACATTTGTGGATAGCAGAACCAAGAAAATCACTTTTGATCAATTTTAGTTCCTTGGTAACTTCTTTCATCTTCATTCTGTCTTTAGGTGAGTCCATTAAATAGGCAAGTCCAATTTCAAGGATTGATACTAAGCATTTATGCACATTAGGATCCATTTCACACAAGTTTGCAATACCTTGAGCTTCCACGTCTACTTAAATTTCATTGCCATTATAACAGATTTATAACAGGAGAGAGAAAACAAGAAAGCAGTTTGGAAAATATCTAAATTGTATTGAATTGCATAAACTTGTCTCTAACCCTGTTTACATATATATACACACACTAACTAAATTCTGATAGTACATCACGTGTGAACACAACTAAAAGCTCTGCACATGTGTGAAAATACTTAATGCACCAAACTACTTGTAGCATTACATAATTATGCCGTTTTACTAGGACTTGTATCGTTTAACTCCTGACTTGATTTTCTGGACTTGCTTCTGATCCATTGAGCCACTCACAGGCCCAATTTATACCACAAGCCCACTAAAATTCCTAAACTAAGACCACCATTTAATCACCGTCAGATCCAAGCAAAAAATAAAATAAAAATCCTAATCGTCAGATCCAAATCATCCTAAAAAACCGTAATGTGCTGTTCATTTTCTGCCAGCCTCTCACCTCAGAAACCCCCAAACCAAAAGCTCTCACTAGAATCAGAGGTTAAAGAGACGGCGCCGTTTTGCTGTCCGCCTTGACCGAGCACAGGGCTTCGTCTTGGCCCTCGATTCTGCTCATTTTCTCGTAGGTTTTTTTATTTTAACCTTAAAAAAAAAAACCCAAAACATCATTTTGTTCTTCATCTTCATCGTAACAATGGGGCGCACGAGCCATCAAAATCCGAGAAGAAGATCGCCTACGACTCCAAGCTATGCCAGCTGTTGGACGAGTACAACCAGATCCTTATCGTGGCGGCCGACAACGTCGGATCCACCCAGCTACAGAGTATTCGCAGGGATCTACGTGGCGACTCGGTGGTTCTTATGGGTAAAAACACCATGATGAAGAGGTCTATCAGGATCCATGCTGAGAACCCAGCTACAGAGTATTCGCAAGGGTCTACGTCGTAAGTTTCGCTCTCTCTCTCTCTCTCTCTTTTTCATTTTTTTTGTTTGTTTCATTCACAGTTAAAAATTGTGTTTTGTTTGGTTTTTTTTTTTATTTTTTTATTTTTTTTATTAGGGCAACGTGGGTCTGATTTTCACCAACACCAAGGGTGATTTGAAGGAGGTCAGTGAAGAGGTCGCCGAGTACAATGTAAATTTTTTTACTTTTAATTAGATGTTTGGTTCCTTACTTTTATTTATTTATTTGAGAAGAAAATTAATTTATGAGCAAGCCCTTGTGAATGACATATATTTAACGTTATATGCTTGTAACATTAAACAAGCCGAGTTCTACATATCAATGATTAATAGAATTGATAGTGGATTGCTAATTTTGTAGATAAGATATGAAATTAATGTTTATAATTTATTGATAATATAAATAGCCCATTTTTTTTTTTTCAAGCTATAACCTGTTAAAAATTATATAAATGGAACTATTTTTTTTTTTTTTTTTT
>NW_027070604.1:0-9293 GCF_002906115.3 Quercus suber | reverse complement strand
GTGATATGCTATCATATATATGTTGCATAATTTAACTGTGTAATTTGAATGATTCAGGTCCTTAATGGCTTGACCCAGAACATCTCAAGTACCAAATTTCAACTTGGGAAGAATGCTCAAGAGGGTATACTGAACAGCTTGCCCAACACAACTAAAGAGGAACTACTACATGTGAGTAGATGTGTGTTTCTTAAAATAATATATAGCTGCTTCTAGAAAAATGTGGCTAAACACCATGGATATCTTATTTATTGAAGAATTGATTAAGCAGGCTGTGTGCTAGAATCAATTCTTTTTGTGTTATGTTGAACTTATTAATTGTATATTCTATGAATTTTGGTTTTTCAGTGATTTTAATATTAATAAGAAGAGTGTTTTTTGTTTCCAGCATTGGATATCCATTCAAGAATTACTGAGGCACTTTTGGTCTTCATATCCAATTACTACATCATATCTTTATGCTAAGGTAAGTGTTGTATTTGTTAACATGGACAAGAGTCATGTTAAATACATTTATTTATTTATGTTTGAGCATTTGTTTGTGCGCAAAAGAGTTATAGATAGTAAACTGTCAGCAAACCACTATAAGCTTCTTGGTAAAGTGCATAACACTAATTTTTCCAATGTTAAGTAGATTAAGGTGAAGTCTCATGCAGTTTATGGGCTTGATGTTATAAAATTAAAGGTTGTGAGGAGTTACTGGATTATTTATCATGGTTTCAGATTTTTGCAAACTTTCTAAATCTAGTATCTGAAATCTTGTTCTTGCTTTGAAATATTATAACGCCAAATCTTATGAAAATCAACTATTAAATATTTTCTTAGAACTTCAAGTTCTATAAGTATTAGAAATGTCAATTTGATCGTGGCAAGGATAATACAAAACTGATATTGGAATAGAAGAATGAACTCTGTATGTCTTTTCAGTAGTATATTGTTTTAAGAACACTTACCAAAATATAATATATTGTTTTAAGAATGAAGAATACAGTCAAGAACTGTTGCCTTCAAATGTGAGTATATGACTTTGATTAAAATGAGGATATGTAAGCACAGCATTTGAATATGGATTTTCTGAAATTTTACTGCATGAGTTTCCTTTTATTTGATATTGTTGTCTTTTGATTGGATTGGTTCAGCATGCCTATTGCCTTATTCATTTAGTTATTAATGTGCAGGTGAGCAGAGTGAAGGATGCCATGTCAAAAATTTATCCACAGCTGGAGGTATCTTATAACAAAAAAAATCCCTTTTATTTTATTTTTTCCACTCATGAGCTTTTGATTCTTCCAACCCCATCAACATATCTTATTGATTATTGTCTTCAGTTCACCGCTATTGTATAGTCATTTTCAATAGTTTTGATTTTCTAGAGCACTTGAATCCTCTTGGATATTTAAATTGCATTAATTTTGTCCATTTGTTGACTGCGTCTGAATATTAAACAAAATTGGTTGATATCAAAATAAGGTTAAGCAAGATAAGAATGGAGAGTTTCTTGATTTCCTTTTATCTCAAACTTTTCCCCTTTTATCTTATTTTGTTTGTAATATTAGTGTCTCAAAATTTTCCATAATAAAAACGGAGAGTTTCTTGATTTCCTTGTCCAAGGTAACAAATGTGCCGCTCAGGAAGAACATTAACATGTGAAGGTGACTGGGTAACAGTTTGCAGCATGATGTTAGTAGGATAAAGTAAACATGTGAAGATGAGCAACTTCCCATTGAACATGTATTTTCTTTATATCTGGAAACACTGGATGTTTTCCTTCTCTACCTCTTTTGTATTTTGTTGTGTATACATTGCTCCTACTGGGGCTCAAGTTTTGATAGTCACATCTTCTGTTCCATTTGACTCACACACAAGGCTTTGGTAACAACTGATTTGGATATTGTTTTAGTTAGCATCGTTTTTTTAATTCTTTTGTCAAATCCCAGGAAATAAAGGAATCAGTTCCTTCAGACCTTCGCCAGCAGGTTTTCCTCCTTGTTCGTCCAATGCATCAGGTCAGCATTTGTCTTACAAACTCGCTCTCTCTTTGGGGTTGAGTACAGTACTCAATTTGGCTGCAACATGAAAGCCAGTGGATTGGCGATAGCCTGTCACTTGTCCTGTGTGTACTGTTAATGTTCTCACCCCTTCTCCTTTCCATATTATCATGAGAATTAATTAAACAAATCAATACTTGGTGTAATTGAACCATATGATTTGTTTTGCCTTTGGATTGTTGTATGTAGTGCCATCTTGTTGATGGCTGAAACTCATGGGCAAAGACTATAATGGTGCAGGCTCTAGATGCTGCTTTTCAACATTATGAGGCGGATTTGCAGAAGAGATCAGCAAAGAGCGGAGATAAACCAAATGGATATGTGTAGGAGTTATATTACCCAACCCATCTTGTTTGCTGGTTCTGTCATGTAACATTCATTGATTTTGCAATCTTGTAGCAGTCATATAAACTGTACATGAAATCAATTTTGCTCTGAGCTCATACACAATATAGAGTTTTATCAACTCGGCCCATTAATGTAAAAGCTGTTTAATGTTCTACTGCTGATAAAAAATGCATAGAATACTAAGAATAGTGAACAATTGTTGCACTGCTGCTCCTGATCAGAACGTGAATCTTGATTGTTTCTATCTGTTATACACTCTAAAGTTTCATAGCAAATTCCATATTGGACTGCCACAAGTTCCCAATCTGTTACTATAAATTTATAATGTTCTTGAGATGAAAGTCGTCAAGAATCTTGGCGAGAGCGTCGTGAAGTTTAGACCATATTTACATTGTACTCTTCAGGGCCTGCTTGTAGATTAAAATGAGTCCATATTCAAAAACTTGTACACCATGTTGCTTATCGGGCATGTATTTTACATTTTATTTATTTATTTATTTTATAGCTTTTCTTGCTTGAGCGAAGTCTAATACGAATAAACACACTTATTTGGCATTGATGTTAAGAAATTTCTATTAATTTTAAATTTCAAGATGAATAGTACACTAGGATTCCCTCTGCTTATAAGCATGCGTTTGGCAGCGATGTTAGCAAATTTGATTTTCAATAAATTTAAGATGAGTACTGTACTAGTAATTACTAATTATTGCTCCACCATGCAAGGGAGGTTAAATGCACTGCACCTTCACAAACTTGAGGTTGTCGTGTGTTAGTTAGTATAATAAAGTGGTGTCACAATTAATAAAAGTGGTGTCAATAATTAGTTTATATAAAAGTGAGGTTTTTTAGTGATAACTGGTCACCTACAGTGTGAAAATGTTTGTGAAAACTTTTATGTCATTGCTCAACTGTCATTTCAAGTTCTATTATCATTTCTTCCACGCCACAACACCTTCTCACATGGAGGTTAGTGTGACGCAGAGGTAAGTGTGGAGCTAAAATAAATCGGCTACTCACATATGGGGTTGTTGCGAGAAAAGAGTTGTTTATTAGAGGCAGGTGTGGATGTTGAAACAGAGCTATCCACTACCTATTTTAAATCTCGAATCCCATAATGAATAATGATAGATTCCACAATTTCCAACACGCACTGTCTCCTTGTTCTATGTGCTTAATCATTCATAGCCCCATTGAAATTTTATTAATAGTAATAAAATCAAGACAAAATAAAAGGCATGAACAAGAAAGAAAAAACGGCATTCAAAGTACAATGAGGAGTGAGGACCCCAATCTCGACAGATTATAAAAAACAAAACGGCAAATATACAAATAAACAAATAAATAAAACAAGTGGTTATAAAAAAATCAATTAATATGATATTGGCAAACAAATTTCAAAAAGAAAAACACAATGAATCCATAACACACAGATCAAGATTCAAGGCTTAACAAATCCTGTACATACAAAAGAATTAAGGAGGTATTAAAGAAAGAAATAGGCATTATGAAATCGACATAAATCCAGAGAAACAATCCTATAATTCCTAAAAATCCAAATACCCAGATGAGAATTTGAAGAGAAAACACAAAGAAAGAATCCTAGTAAATGGTTAAAAAAAAAAAAAACATTACATCACAGAATCAGAAAGGTGGAGGAGCTGCGTAACCCAAGAAGGGCCTTTTAGTTCCACNTAACAGTGATTTAAAAAAGGAAAAAAGAAACAAACAATTTTTTCTTTTTCCTATATTTAATTTGGATAATGAAGTGGGTTTTATGACTTTTATCTGCATTGTTTTTTTTTTTTTTTTTTTTTTTAGAGACTTTTCTTTATTTGGATGCTGCTGATTTTTGCGAGTCACGAGATGGTGGTTGACTGGAGTTGTTATAGATATAGTTGTTACTGCAGTTAGGCTGTAGATAGTTGGCTCAACTATTAGTCAAAGGGTAATTTTTATAGGTTAGAAAGAATATAACTACTTTAGAGCATTTCAGTTAGTTTAACTAATAAAATTTCTTATTTCTTAAATGAGGGATTTGGAGTTCTCCGTTTACACAAAAAACAATGATATCTTAGTCGGATGATAAGAACAATTATTATGAAACTGTATAAAGTTAGCTTAACTATTAGTCAAAGGGACAAAAAACTAGTTGATATCTTAACTTGATAATAAGAACAATCATTATGGAGTGGACGTTATAAATTGAAATTTTATCATATATATATATATATATATAAGTATATAGCTGCAATACATAAAATTTTTCAATGAAATTCAAACACATAATTATATTTACTAATAAAATATAAATAATTATATCTTTCTCATTGACAATTAAACTATTTGGTCTTTTTTTCCCCTAATAATGGTGTTAAGTGCATAAACAAATTTCCTCCCATTTTTAGCTAGACGCGTAACACCTGATTTATTTGATTTTTAAATGTCACATTTTTAAATTTAAATAAAAATTGAAGGAGATTGGCAAATTGAACGGGAGGAGATACTAGTCCTCCAAGTGCATGCATTCCTTATGTCCTGCACACACTAAATGATTATAGGAAAGAATTTCTTGAAGAGGCCTCATGATGCTAGTTAGAGATTTTAAACTTTTAATTTGAAGACCTCATGGATCTCATGAGGTTTTAGGCACCACTAGGCCAATTCCTTGGAGTTACTATGTGTTTGAATTTAATTGGTGAACATAATATATTACATGAGGAACTATACAAAAGTTTTACCTAAACTTATATACAGATTTTCAAGTGCCCTACTATATATTCTCCTATTATATTCAACTTTGTGGTTGCATTAGCCAATGAATTACATAGTTAAATGTAATTGTTTTTGAAAAGATATCACTATTTCCGCGTATTGGTCAATACAACTATATGGTTGAATTCAATTAGCAAATCAAAGGTACAATACATAAGGAACTGAACCGAAGTTTTACCATTAATTAAATAACTTTTTCTTCCCCTCATTTTTCTATATTTTTCTAGCTATATACACAACTTGATACTAAGGATTCTCTACATATAATGTTTTTTTTTGTTTTCCCCTGAATCTAAAGATATACATGGTGTCATATAATTTATTAATTTACACTAACATTTTACTTGATAAGGAATGATAATTTTTTTTTTTTTTAAATAATGCGATACTAGATATATATATATATATATTTCAAATTTGTAAAATTTCATCATTAAATAGACTCTTTCTTTTCTTTTTAGAATAAATTTTTTCCTAATTGCTTTGAAGGAGAATTCATCTAACCCATTAATTATGTAACAAATCAAATGAGCATCCATATGTATGGTCAATTACATAACCTATTTGATGGTCATGTGACTTATTTAAATTATTTGGAAAACAAAAAGTACACAAACTTAGGTTTTCATTGTAAAACATGGAACCCCTTGAAGTTTAGAATATAACAATTAACCCCTTTTATGATATTGATTTATGTATAAATTGTTAATTATGTAACATTTAACACCTAAAGTTTTTTGTGTAGCACAAAACCATCTTATAATATTGTTTTATATGAAAAATATTATAACTCTAAATATAAACACATGTCATCACATGAGCAACTTACCATTTATTTTTAAGATGTTTAACAGTTTACACATAAATCGTCACATAACGTGATTATGTTTGGAGGAAAACTTATGCAATTCACAAGATGGCTTAGCAAAAGTTACATATATTCGCAATGCTCAGAAATACAATCACTTGAAACCGGATGAGGCACTTCCTACTCACAATATGGGTCCGAGGCATCTACTATGAAATTGAAATTAAACTTGACATGAAATCAAACATTGATAAATAATTACATGTTAACTACTGCGATAATGAAAGACGAACCGAAAATATATAATATATAATAAGAACAATAAAAGCTATCCTCTATAATAGAATATAATATAAATAATAGTAGTAGCCAAAGAAATCATTTTATTCCTTTTTGGTCGTCTAGACTTTAGAACAGTAATTTCTCAAAAAAATAGACTTTGAATAGTACATGCTATTTATTTATTTATTTATTTTTTAAATCAATGCTATTTAGTATTTGACCAACATTCCTTCTTCTATTGGGGTGTAGATATACATATAACATATCCCTTTTCGTCGTTTACCTGTAGAAGGATTATCACATCCTTTTTTTTTTTTTTGATAGGAGATTATCACATCTATTGGGTGTAGAGAGAATGAAAAAAAAATCCATAGTCATGGTGTAGCAATAACCAAAAAAGACCAGAAGAGTTGCACACTTTTTTTATTTTTATTTTTAATGACAACATCCTATTCTAGTGTTATGTAATGCAAAGGAAGAGAAGTACAAAGATATTCAAAGCATTTTATAAACATATGAGGCAACATTATACAGTGAGAAATCCAATATTTTCTTCAGTGGAAACGGACAATGATATATAAGAGCATATTTGGAACCTATTGTTGAAAAGCATGAAAATTATTTGGTACTACCTTCACTAATAAGCAAATAAAAGGTGAGTTCCAGTTAGCTCAACTGATAAAGTCTCTGATGGTTGTATAAGAGATCTGGGGTTCAATCTCCGCTTACACCAAAAACAAATTGGTGTCTTGGTTTGATGATAAAAAGCTATCATTAGGAGCAGATGCTATAGGTTAAAGTTCTCTCTAGAAAAAAAAAAGGCAAATCCAAGAAGGAAGTGTTCTCCAAGGTTACAATGATAATTCAATGGTAATTTATTTCTAACTTTGCTAGAGAGAAAAAAGAGGTCGAAAACTACGTTGGGTAGAATGATAAAGAGTTATCATTAGGAGTGGATGCTATAGGTTAAAGTTCTCTCTAGAAAAAAAAAAGAAGCAAATCCAAGAAGGAAGTGTTCTCCAAGGTTACAGTGATAATTCAATGGTAATTTATTTCTAACTTTGTTAGAGAGAAAAAAGAGGTCGAAAACTACGTTGGGTAGAATGATATAGAGCTGATGATATGTTTGTTTAAAAAGTAAAGTTTTAGAATATGAAAAATTTACAATTTAACCCTTATCAACACAGGGTGGGGTGGAGTGGGGTGGAGTGTGGTGTAGGTCTAAAATCTTGCCTCATCCTTGCCCCACCCCTTTTGCTGGAGAAGAAAAACTCGTGTGGGGCGAAGCAGGGAGGAGTGGGTCAAGTGAGGCGGGGCAAAATTGTCATCCCCATTAATTGTGAGATTAAAATACTATACATGTAAGTGTTGTTCATCTAAACCAAAAAAACCAAAACTTCTTAGTGACTTTTGGGTTGTTGACTTGTAGTGGATGGGGTTTGATTATGGAGAAATTTTATGTAGACGATATTGTGTTATAGATTAACCCTTGTTAATTAATTTAATTACCAAAAATTGATTAATTACGTCAAATTACATGCCAATATTATGAAGGCATGAACAAATCACCAAATAATCTAGAGTGATTAATGGGGAAAACCTTCATAAGGCAAAACCCTCACTGGGTGATTTTCAGTTCACCACTCCCTAGAATTACTAATCAAAATCAAGATGTTACAAGTACAAGGAATCTTACTCTAACTTGATCTATCCCAAAGTAACTACTTACAGTCGAATCCTTACGCCAATCCCTTATTGATCTTGATTTTGTAGAGACTTCTTCCCTTTCCACAGATCTCTAATTCATAGCTAACAATTTTGCATGAATCCCAGTACGTGACTAACTCCACAACAACTCTTTTGATTGTTGTAGTTGATTGGCAACAATTTCACATAAAAACACCAATAAGATCTTCATTTATTGGTGCCAAAGACTTTGATTGGTACAAAACCCAAAGACGCACAAGAGTCGCAACAAGATCTCTTTCTTCTGTTTTTTGAACTCATAGGTTCAAAAGATGGAGGCTAGGGTTTCAATAAGAAAACCTTATGAAGCATTAGGTTTGTGTTTTCTTTCTCTACCACCTTATTTAAATAGGAGCTTAATGGACCTTTTAAATGAGTTCTCCTATTTCTATTAGGTTTACACAAACCCACATCATATTTTATGTTAGGTTCTAAGGTCTTAGGATTTTATGTATTTAGAACTCTAATTTGTAATGTTGGCAAACCATGATCAAAACATTGTATTTAGTCTTATGTAGACTTGCTCAAAGTTGGTTTAATATTGTAAAGTTGGAATCGAGTGGCTGCAGAAGTACTTGGGACTCTCGGCCTGGCTCGATCGATCGAAGAATAGATTCGATCGATCGAAAATCGCACAGGTTGAATTTTCTGCAGAATTTCAACTCAGCCCTACTTCATTAAACGTTTAGGGTTTTATGTTTTTACCCTAGGTATATAAACAAAACCCTAGCCACGTTTTTGAAGGTTGTCCATATTGTATTGTTGCTCATACATTGCTGTTTTGTGTGAATCTCGTGTGAGATCTTTGAGGAGCTTTCCTTTACACAAAACTTAGGGTTTTCATGGTGGAGATGAGTTCAACATCTTGAAGATCATTACTGTTGCAACCATTGGAACTTAAAAGAAAAGCAAGCGGGGAGCTTGTAGCTGATTGAAGAATTCAAGAAAGAAGTAGTCCGTAGATTCGGAGCCTGCGCGTGGTCGTGTCAGGAAGTTCTACTGGTGGGTAGCATTAGGAAGTCGAGCGGGGAGCTTGTAGTCCTTTTGTACGAACTTCAATTCTTTCATAGTGAATTCAGGTTAGCCTTGAGGATCGGTGGGTCAAATCCTCCCCAGGTTTTTACCGTGTGGTTTCCTGGGTGATCATATCTTGTGTTATTTATTTTCCGCTGCATTATTATTCTTGATATGATTGTGGGATTGTTTTAACCTAGAATTGCTTAATTTGACTAAGTAACAACTTGGCTAATTAATCTAGGCTACGCAATCTGTGTGTTTAAGGGTCTAAA
>NW_027070603.1:15183-60833 GCF_002906115.3 Quercus suber | reverse complement strand
TTTTTTTTTTTTTTTTTTTTTTTTTTTTTTTTTTTGAGAAACAAGACCTTGCATTTCAATCAACTAGGCCAATAAAGTCGGCCTCTAATACAGACGTAATATCTGGTGGTACATCTTCCATTCAGACTTAATAATGGGAAATAGAGTTTGCTCTTCTCGCTAAAGCATGAGTTACAATGTTACAATGCCTACGAACATGGGAATAATGTATCTCTAAGAAACAAGAGGCAAGATACTGTATGTCCTGGACTAAATGACCAAAATGGGATAAAGTGTACGAATTATTTTGGAGGGCTATGATGAGAACTTGTGAATCTCCTTCAAGGATCACTCGATCAAAACCTATCTCCAAGGCCAAAAGTAAAGCTCTCCTAGCTGCCATTGCTTCGACCTCAATGGCTGTGAAGGGAAGCGTAGCTCTTTCAGTGAGTGAGACCATAGCTTGACCATCGGAGTTCCTAAGAATCACGCCTAGTCCAACGCACTGCTCTGCTTCAAACATCGCTCCATCGAAATTTAGTTTGTAAAGTGGACGATCCGGAGGAAGCCATCTTGTTGGTGGGCATCTCACTGATATAGTGTGAGATGTGTTGTGGAGTGCGAATTCCCACAACCTGTCCTTGGCTTGATGCAGCACCTGATCAAGGGAGATGACTGCTTTTCCAAGTTTGAGGTTATTTCTTCGGTTCCATAGAGCCCAAATCACCATCGAAAAAAGAGCTGGGTCCCTATTTTTTGCAAAAACACAACCGGTTAGATCAATAAAAGTTGTTGCCTGGCGAAGACTGTCGTGATTCCACAAGGGAACTTTGTTCCACAAGTCCGACAGCTTTGGACAATGGAACAAAGCATGACACACGTCTTCATTGGCTTGCTGGCAACTTTCACACGTACTGCTATTGGTGATTTTTCGTTTAACCAGATTCATCTTAGTAGGTAAAGAATTTTTTGTTGCTCTCCAAACTAAATTCCTCACCTTACTCGGAATCGGTAAACTCCAAATCGCTTTCCACAGAGGTTTAAGTTGATCAGTATTTGACTGACCCGGTTGCAAGTTTTGAGCTTCGTGCTGCAAAAATTTGTATCCAGATTTAATTGAATAATCTCCAGTAGGATTGAAAGGCCAAAAGAGCTGGTCAGGTTGATTTGTGTGACTGAGGGGAATTTTTTTTAACCATTTCAACTTCAAAATTCAGCAGTATGGTATCAATAACTTCCACTTTCCAGCTTTTATTTTCTTGATCAATGAACGAACTAATCTTAGCATCAGCCAGGTTTGCCACCCATGGGGATACCACCTTAGGTGCAAACTTATTTGGAAGCCAACGCTTCCCCCAAATAGCACTAGATAGCCCCCCTTTTTATTACTTCTCTGCCTCGTAGAACACTCTTCCAAGCATAGGATGATGAACTTGGGTTAGTAGCCTCCATGACCGAACTATGAGGGAAGTACTTAGCCTTAAATACTTGATAAAAGAGCGAACTCTTGTCGTGCAGCAGGCACCAAGTCTGTTTTGCTAACAAGGCGTCGTTAAATTTGGAGAGGTCTTTAAACCCCATCCCCCCTTGAGCCTTCGGCTTGCATAAGTCATCCCACTTAATCCAATGTATTTTTTGGTTATCTCCTCTTTGGCCCCAAAAAAATTTCCTGATCAAAGCTTCTATTTCATGACATAAACCAACAGGTAATTTAAAGCATGACATTGTATAGGTCGGTAAGGCTTGAGCCACAGCTTTAATTAGAATCTCACGGCCTGCTTGGGAAAGTAATTTCCCCTCCCACCCTTGTAATTTTTTCCACACTCTTCGTTTAATGTTATCAAAACTCGCCTTCTTTCCTCGACCAATAAAAGATGGTAGTCCTAAATATTTTTCATATTGTTGGACCACTTGCACCCCAAGAGCAACTTTAATGGAATCTTGCATGACTTGAGACTTGGATTCACTAAAAAAGAGTGTGGTTTTTGAGCGGTTGATTTGTTGCCCTGCTGCTCACTCATATATGGCTAGGATTTCCAAAAGCTTTTGGCATTCATTATCATTTGCCCCACAAAAAATGAGGCTATCATCTGCAAAGAGTAAGTGTGTTAACCGAGGCCTTCTTCTACAAATGGATACTCCTCTTATATCCCCCATGGTCTCAGCTTTCTTCAACAAACCATGAAAGCCCTCAGTGCACAAGAGGAATAAGTATGGTGAAAAGGGGTCGCCTTGACGAAGCCCCCTAGTAGGTGTGATATCTCCATAGGGTTCTCCATTGATTAATACCGAGTATGAGGTTGTGGTAATACATTCCATCATCAATTTAGTCCAAGGCTCCGCAAAACCCATTTTTCCATCACTTTCCTTATATATAGCCATTCTACCCTGTCATAGGCCTTACTCATGTCTAGTTTCAGGGCCATATAACCTGTGGTACCTATAGAGTGATTTCTCATATAGTGCAAAGTTTCAAAGGCCACCATAATATTATCTGAAATTAAGTGTTCCATCATGAAAGCGCTTTGATGTTCAGAAATAATATGTGGTAAAAAAATTTTCAACATGTTCGCCAAAACCTTAGAAAAAACTCTATATAAAACATTGCTTAGGCTAATAGGCCGATATTGTGAGACATACTCCGGATTTTTAACTTTGGGAATAAGAGTAATAAATGAATGGCCAAGAGCACTAGGAAGACTACCAGTATTTAGATAGTGTAAGATAGCCTCAATAACATCATTACCTACTAAAGACCAATAGTTTTGATAAAAGAGTGGAGGCATACCATCCGGGCTGGGTGATTTGAGGGGTGCCATCTGTTTTACTGCATCTTCCACTTCCTGTGCTGTAAAGGTTTTTGTCAACTCCTTATTCATGTCTTCGGTCACTGCTGTGGGTATTTGTTCAAGGATGTCATCAAAGCCATTCAGACTACTTGATGTGAAAAGTTGCTAATAAAAGCCCACAATTGTATCAACCACATGGCCTGGGTGAGTAGTCCACTGCCCATCTGCATCATATAATCCTTTCACATAATTTCTTCGACGTCTCTTAGTGGCTTTGCTATGGAAAAATTGAGTGTTTTTATCGTCGTCTTTCAACCATTGAATTTTAGACCGTTGAGCCCACATCTGAGCCTCACGATCCAAGAGCTTATTAATCTCAGCTTCAAGTTGCTTCATACGTCCATCACTTCCTCCCTACATGGCTCTTTTCTCGACTTGCACCAGTTCTTTTCTCTTTTTTTCTAACTCCCTACGTACACTCCCAAAACAATGCTTACTCCATTTTGTTAATTCCAACCCACATCGATCCACTTTCTTCAATATTTTTGGCCCACCATTTGCACCTATGTTCCCTTCCACACTGCTTCTATAGTCTCCCCATAGCCTTTATCGGTCATCCACATTTGTTCAAACCAAAAAGGCCTGTTTTGTCTACAGTCCATACCGTCAGGTACTATCCATAATGGTTTATGTTCTGATGATGTACCATCGAGATGGTAGACTATAGTATCCGGGAAAATTTCCAACCAATCCGCCGTAGCTACTGCCCTGTCAAGGCGTTCCCAGACCGTGTAGTGTGCAAAGTGTTTATGCCATGTAAAATTTGAACCAATGAAACCAAGGTCCAAAAAACCACAGTCATCCAATACGTCTTGGAAAGCCTACATCTGTGCATGAGGCCGAATCCTCCCACCCAATTTTTCTGATTGCCGAATTACCTCATTAAAGTCTCCTGCGCAAATCCAAGGTGCCGACCCTCTAGATTTTAAAGTTTTTAGATGAGCCCATGCTTCATGTCTATTTTGTGTGTTAGGTTCCCCATAGAAACCTGTGAACCTCCACTCTTCTATCTTGCCCTTATTAATTGTAGTGTCAATGTGGTTGTGCGAGAAAGTCTCTAAGTTCAAGTCAAAATCTTTCTTCCAAAAAATCACCAAACCCCCCGTCTTATTTCTTCGAGGAGCTATGAATTTATTTTTAAATTGTAACCGATCTTGAATCTGAATTAGCCTAGTTTCGCCCGTCCATGTTTCGACTAAAAACACAACGAAGGAATCTTTTGCCCACACCATGTCTGCGAGCTGATTTTCTGTACGTTAGTTCCCAAGCCCCCGACAGTTCTAACATAAGAGACTCATTGGTTTTGGCGGGGCTAGGAACCAGCCGCCGCCAATATCAGTTGTTGTAGTTTGTCCAACTGAGAAACCAGTCTTCGCACCTTCAGTAACTCAGGTTGACTTTCACCATCTCTGTTAAGGATATAAATATTATTACATGAGGCTTGTATCACTAATCACAAAGAGTAATTTAAAAATACATTTAATAGGTTGTTGAATTTCACAAATCATATTAATTAGCAAATCAATTTATAAAAGTTTTGAAATAAAATTTATAGTATTTCTAGCATTTTCTTATATGAATTATTTCTTATGATTAGTGACACATATTTGTAAGATTCATATATTTAAAGTTGTATTATCTCTAGCATTACTCAATTTTTGAGACTTCTTCAAATTAGAGAGAAAAAAAAATGTAAAATTAATATATTTTTTTTAAATATATCAATTTTTGCCCCAAAATTTTATGACTTTTCTTTATTAGGGGGCCCTACTACACAAATTCAGTTGCACCAACTTCAATGAGTTCATATAAATTATAATGCTACCCTAATATATGCATATTCACCACATTTGCTCTTTAATTGGAGAAATTCACTTTTCTTTTATTTTTGATATCTCGATTCCGAATTAGTTATGGGACTTGAATAGATAACTGCATAAATCCTAAATTGGAATGAAAGGAAAAACTTGACAAAGAAAAACAAAAAAGTCTTTGAGGGGCCAATGGTAACTAAATTCCTTTGTATTTTCCAATACACAAAATTGAATCTGTAGGTATGATTTTAAATAAATGAATTAACAAAATAAACTACATAGTGTTACAGCAAATGGCTACAACTCTCATGACACAAATGGAAGTCACTTAGTGGCATGATTCATAATTTAGCGTCAATTGTCCAATGACATTACATAATGTTGAGAATTATTAAGGAGAAATATATTCTTAGCTTATCAAATGGAAGTTATTAAGGTGAAATATATTCTTAGCTCATCTATGAATAAATTTGCTGTATAATTACCAAGCAAAAATGTGAGGGATAATTCTGCAAGCACAATCTCTGAACCTTTTTAAATTTTAATAGAGTTTCTACTACCAGAAGTTGAGATTATTACCAATGAGCTAGGAAGAGGCTGAAGTTTGAAGATTGATGATGAGAGTTGGGAAAGTGGGAATTAGGTGGGGCAGGTGAGAGCCAAAAAGCAGGGTCACTTTTGTCTTTCTTTCCCAGCAAGTATTTTTATGCCTCTTTTCCCTCCATTTCGAACATACAAGTTTTGTGTGGGCTCGTGTGACAAATGCTCGGGCCCTATCTAAAAATTTTCCCCCCTCCCAACCAAACAACACATAAACTATTTTTCCTACATTATTTTCTATCCACCCTATTCTACTTCCAACCATACATACCCTCAATTCACGTAAAACAAGGACACAGCTGGTTTTTCTTGAGCTACTTACATCAATTTTTACAATGCTTGTGTCAAAAAATATATTATTGGGCTTTTGGGTTAGGCTTAGGCCCAGCACACCACAGATCAAATGCCATAGATTCAATTATCCTTATATCTTCATTCATCTCCTCCTCCTCCTTATGTATGACAAGTTGATTTTACCCCAAAAAAAAAAAAAAAAGACAAGTTGACAACATAACATAAACCCTTGTTTTCAAAAAGGGGAAACAGACAGCCAAAATCCTAAAACCTTAAATTTGGTCCCTTCATGAATCTTCCTGATGTCTCTGAAGACTACAACAACAATGCGTGAGCGTGTTCCAGACGACGTCGTGGAAGACATCCTGGGTCATGTACCAGTGAAATCCTTAACCCGCTTCAGGTGCGTTTCTAAATCTTGGGACTCCATCATCACTGACCCCACTTTCATTACCAAACACTTGAAGCTCAACCTTAACCAATCCGAATCATTGATATCCACAAACACTCACAGTGGGTATTTGCTATACACTGCAGAGGATAAGAATAGTTCACCATCTTCCAAGCAATTGTGTACGGTTGTTTGCAACAACGACCGCACATTGACCCAGGTTTCTAGGTTTGAAATCCCCTCACTTTTTGAAAAATTTAGTATAGTTGGTTTCTGTAATGGCTTGTTCTGTCTAGCAAGTCGTGACAATCGTGACAATGATCTTAATCACATTATATATCTGTGGAACCCAAGTATTAGAATGTTTAAGAAGCTTTTAGCTACTTCCTTTACTGACGAGGACACCACCTCCATTATTGGACTTGCTTATAATTCTCAAAACAACGACTTCAAGATTCTTAGACTTGTGTCTTTTTTTGGGGAACAAAAGGCCGAAGCCGAAGCCGAGATTTACAGCTTGAGTACAGATTCGTGGAGAAAGGTTGTAATATCGATGGAGTCCTTAAGAGGGTATGAACCCAACTTTGGTACTATTGCTTTTGTTAGGCCACGCTGTATATTTTTGAATGGAACTTTGCACACAGAAGCAATTACTAGTCGCCACCATTTCATTCTGTCCTTTGACGTCAATGATGAGAGCTTCCGTGAGATAATGTTGCCTCCTAATCACTTGGATAGATTGCCTGTAAATTTTGCGGAACTTGCAGTGTTCAAGGGATCCCTGGCTGTTTTCGTTTTCGTTCATGGTCGTCGGGGTATCTTATGCCACATATGGGTTATGGAGGAGTATGGTGTGTCCAAATCTTGGACTAGAAAATATATGGTACCAATGATTTGGGTTTGGGAAGGTTATTTCTTTGGCTGCACTGATAACGGTGAACTTCTAATTAAGAATGCCACTGGGCCGGTTTCAATTGACCCCGAGAGTCCAAATCAGAACATTCTTGCAATTGAAGATGCTGATTGGATGGGTTTCACAGCTAATTCAATGGAGAGCTTGATTTTACTTGATGGGGGAAGTAAATGTAAAACCTAACTTTAGCTATTATATCACTTACAGAGCTGAGAGCTTCAGTTTTTCCATCATCATTGTGAAATTTAACTTTATCTATTGTAGTTTTATATGTATTTAAGTCTATGGAAACTCAAAGCTTTTGATGCTGAAACTAAGGTTGTAATTGTTTCCATCCTTGCGTTCAAGAAATATGTCAATATGAATGGGTGAAGTTAGCTGAGTTACATTTGAGGATTGATAGTTCAAAGTGCTCAATTGAAGTGAATCTTATTAGTTTTGTTTTTCTCTTTTCAATGTGCATTTCTTATAAGCAAATTACAGCTTGAGAATGCTATGCTTAGGGTCTTTGGCCCTGTTCTAATATTCCTAGGTGATTTCAACCTTGGAGTTAAAACTATCACTTATGCTTATTTTTCGTTGTTTCTTTTCTTTTCCTTAGATTTTTTAGCAACCAAACAGTGACTCTGATTAATTAGGATTGTGGAGACAAAATTCAATAATGATTAGCTTTTTTTGTTTCCTTGATTTCGTTCTGTATTGGCTTTGTTTAGAGACTCATTTTGTTTGGTTCTTTTTTCTTTCTTTTTTCCCTTTAAAGCCTCTGGCTGGTTGCTGAAAAATAGAAGGAAAATGACTGTTAAGTTAGTGTTAATATTAGTTTTTGCCCTACCATTTTTCAAATTAAGATCAGTAGTGGCAAGAGAGAATGCGATGTTTTCAAAGAGTAAAAGTTTTGCTGTGTTTTTGTACTCTATAATGTATATAGGAAGGAGGATTATTTAGCTGTTTGTGCCTGTGTTTGGTGAAAGTAATTGTGGGTGGCAATGCATATTTAGGTTTGGGGAAATTTTCATTGAGTGCCATCTACTTATTTTTATACAGATTTGGTTATTATTGCCAGGAATTTCCAGAAATTTTGTGTATATTATAGGTGTTATCAATGTTGCCAGTAGCAACAAGATGCTTTAAGAGTATTCCATGGTAGTATAGTACTTAGCAACTCCGAAATGTGCTCAAATGAGGATTTCAGATGGCTTAAGTAATTCCGTTCCATTGTCCTTTCGCCATGGCTATACCAAAACCCTTTAGTCTAATTGGCTCGCCTAGCAATATTTAATTTGATGGCTATTTGTGATAGAATATAGTGGTCAATTGTTCTCAGAAGTCCAACAACTAGCAATAGCTGAAATTTTGCTTCCTTTAAGTTCAAAACAATGGAATCCTGATTGACCATAATTGACAGTGTCAAAAACCAAAAATTGCATTAATTTCTCTAGTAGGTGTTGATGTATGAATGAAGTAGGACAGATTTGAAGTACCTCCCATATGAATGTGTTGGACTCTATTATTATTATCAGCAGGCAGCAGCCGCTGCCACAGCAGTTGGCAGCATTGGGGCAGCAGTATATCATTTGATAAGTAAAGAACTATTTTAGTGCAACAAGACTACATTATGTACAAAAGACACATTAGTGTAAAGAAATACAAAACATTATTAGTAATATGAACTCCGTAATGAGAAGCTTTTAGCAAAACACCATGCCAGAGATTAATCTAATAAAGAACTAGTAAACATTGCTAACAATTGGGGTTATGGCAATTACATTTCCACCAAAATCAACATGTCGTAGGCTTGAGTTTGGTAATCAACCTCTCCCACAATAATTGGGGATAAGACTGCTTGCTAATCACTTCTCTCAATTCTTGTAAAAGTGGGAGTTTTGTATAATAGGTATGACCTTTTTTTTTTTTTTTTTGATAAGTGTAGCAGGTATGACCTTTTATAAAGGTTTTAAGGGGGTCAGAAGGGAAGTTATTTGGGAGACAGAGAAGAAGAGATATTTCTTCTCGTAACCTAAGCCCTAAGGTTTTGGCTTTTGTTCCATTTTTTCAATTACTGAGATGATTTGGATCTACTTATGTGTTAGTTTGCTGATTGAGAAAGTGTAAAACTGGTATAGGTATGCATTTTCTTCATGCCTTTGAATTTACTGCATTTTTTCGGAAGTTGAATATAATTGCATTAAAATCTTCACTGATTTTTGGAGGATCTTGTGACAAACTCAAAACTTTTTTTCACAATTTGTTGAGTTAGTAGATTGTGATCAGTGTAACATCACTTTCATTGGAACCACCACTGACATCACTATCACTATTATATACCAATAACAACCTTACACCTCAACAGTTGTGAAAAATATTATAAAATTTGTTGTGTCATTAGACTAATTGTGTGACAAAATGTTTAGGTAATAGTTTGAATGTGGCCACCACACAAGGACTGGAATGGAGGTGATCTGATAGTTAAGAAGATTTCAAGTAATTCATTATCAATTAATGGATGAACCTTTGAATTTATTTGACTCAGTTGTTGACATTGAAGCAAAATAGGCAAAATCCCTATCAATGTGATTGTTTTCAGGTTGGAATTAAATGATTGTTGGTGTTAAATGCTAAACAAATGTATCTTATTTGCAGGAATATAATATCTTCCAGCTTGTAGGATAGAGACCCTTGCTGAAATTTATTTGGCTTGATTCAATAGTTCTGTCTTTACATATGGACAAGTATTGATTAGATTGCCTTTGTTTCTTTTCTAGCATATGGTCAGGTATTGTTTAGATTGCCTTTGTTTCTTTACTATTTTGTTAGACAGGAAGCGAAAATACTTAAAACAATTAGGGGTCTGGCCAATACCTTGTTGGAAAAAAAATTATCCAATGATCAAGGCTTAATCCCTTGTGTTTTTGAGAGACTCTTTGCCCGTATAAATGAATCTCTTATTTATTGAGCTCATTTAAGCTTATATCATAGTATTGAACTATAGTCCTAATTTTTTTATTTGTATCATATTATTGAACTATCAAATATCACATTCAAATATATTACAAAAATTATCAAAATTTAGGAGTTAGAATAACTTACTCCTTACTATCCAACCTATAATATTTCAATTAGTGTGGCTTGAAAAATCTCACCTTAATACTAGTGACAATTACAACATACACTCCTGGCATAATCAAAATCCCACTTAGAGCCATTCCAAACAACCCTAGTGTCCAATTAAACCACCACATTGGGCTATATGCCTCTGGTTTCTTAATTTTAATCCACATAAAACTTGGAAGAGCTAAAGTTAGAGGTAATGAGAAACCTCCACTAAGACCTTGAAGTTGGCTTCCATAACATGAGATGGCGATGGCTGAAAAGAAGCAGAAGAACCCAACAATAACTCAGGAAATTGCTCGAAACCACCAAGGACATGGCTGCTTCATCCTGCTTGTGTATATAGACTCTATGCCATCAAATATTGGCATGCCATAGAGTTGGCAGAAGCTTACAACACTAAGTATGAACAATATGCTTGTTAACCCTACAACAAGTTCTGAAGTTTCATGCCGGTGGAACTTGAACAGGGCTATTTACATGCCCCCTTGTTTTGGCATCTGTCACCGCGATAGAAAATTTAATTCTTTAGTAAGTATACTTAAGAAAATTAATCGAAGAGAAGGGAAAAACTGGGATTCAAAGAAAGATTGTTAGTATAAATTACTCGATATAAATTTAACACATAATGATTTGAGTTTGAAGATTTTTCTCAAATAAAACACTTGTGATATTATGAATTTGAAATAATATCTTACTTTTAATCATTTCAAATCCACAAATCAATAAAACTTAATTTTATCCATAAATTTCATCAATAGAAAAAAAAAAAAAAAATTGTTATTTCATCTTAACTTGAAGTTATTTAACTAAAAATTGAAATCTATATCTTTCTATTGAAATAACCATTGATGAACTGTTAAGGAGTAGAACAATCTGAGAATTTTGATTTTGTAAAACAATTATAGGGATATATGAAACAGAGAAAATAAATAGTACCATATTTCCATAAGCCCAATAGCCTCCGATTGCAAGGGGAAATAAGCACATTGCAATTAGAAGATATGCAGATTTGACACCCTTCCACATTGGCACTTGTGATGGATTCTTTTCACTTGAAGGCATGGAGGCCTGCAAAAATTCCAATTAGAAAAAACAGTCCATTTTCCCACAGATATACTTTTAAGCCCAATAATCTCTCTCTCTCTCTCTCTCTCTGTTGTAAGTCGACTCATCAATTTAAAAGTCTTTTATGAAGTAAAATTTATAGTATCGGTAGCGTCATAATACCTGTGTCTCTAGTATAAGATTGTGACCTCTTAAGGCCAAAGCAATGAACCCAAACGCATTAACAACACCCAAAATCCTAGAAATTTTGGGTACAAGGGCTTGATATCTACTGTAACGGGTTCTGTACTTCTGTCCCTGCTCAAGATATATACTGCCATTGAATAAACCATAGAAGTACCTTTAAAATAATAATGAGATATATAAAATAGTTTTATATCTTATTAGTATTTTGTGAGTTTGGCAAAGTCTTTTCACTGTACAGCATGGAATGCTTACCAAATGTATCTCGGCAAATATGAAAGTATCTACTGTAACGCATTCCAGTTTTTGCTGATTAATGGAGTTGTACTAGCAAGTAGATGGTGTAAAGTTGCCACATGAATAATAGAGTCAAGCATATGATACCCCATGTCCTGTACCATCAAATACAAAACTATAAGCCAGACAACTTTTATTTGGTTCTTATCTTTTTAGTAACGCTATGGTGGTTTTCAAAGGGAACTGGGCCTCCTTGCCCTTGGTAAGAGAATTAGAGGAGTAATTAGAAGAACTAGAGGTTAAGAAGTAAATGACAAGCAAATGACTTGTTATTTTTGAAGATGATTATGACAAGAATGAGCTAAACAATATAATAGGTTACATGAGTACATGCTTCTATTACAATTGCTTACTCTGTAATTCTGTTACTAACAACTAACTCCGAGCAGATCAACCACCCTACAACTGATTTCTCACATGCTCAATTGGAATTTAGGCACATGGTAAACATGTGAGAGCAGTAATTAACTTGACAGTAAGTAGTAGCAGTAGTAACCACTTCTAATAGCCAAGTGATTCTTCGGTTATTCCTAGGATTGACCCTGGTAATTGGCTACAACATTCGCACTCCTACAAGCATTCCAGACCCTCATCATGACACATAACATAAGCCTTCATAAAAGCACTAACACAATAGCAACATGCTTCCTTGCAGCAATAATGCAGCAAATTCATTAATTACAGCAGCCGATGCACTACTCAAGCACTACACAATGATTCTACCACTCTGATATAATATGGTCTAACTGTATATGTGTGTGTCTCTAACCCCCATTTCACCCACTGATTTAATTTTCTATCGGGAAACCTAACAAACTCAACATTAGTGAAAAGTAAAGTTCATGTATTGGTAGAAAATGGGGAGAACAATGAAAAGAGGTCCATACTCTTGATTGAATTGTTTTTTGTTCAAAGATACAGCCAAGCTTCTATCTTTGTAGTTCAAACACCCTAATAGCCCAACAAGTTAAAACACCCTAACAACCACATTTTCAAAGGATAAAACAATAAACCATGAAAAACATCTCTCTCTTCCATAAACATTATTCAAAGGATAAAACATAAAACACCCTAAGTGCTAAAGTAGTGCCCTCCTAGCAATCTTGCCTCCTCTTGCAAAAACTGAAGTTGTAAATATGGTTCTTCCATCATGACAAACATATCTCTTTCTCTTGTTTCTAAAAAAATATGCGTTGTCATGAGGTAGAGTTTGAAACCCTTCTCAATGACATCTAAGGTGCACACACGTTCCATGACATTACAAATAGTACTATTTGACTCCACTGAACAAGTTGAGTTCCTCAACTCCACAACATCACAGATACGATTAAGTTGTTGTGTCAACTGCAATGTTGTTCCTACTTTTTTCCCTTTGCTCTATGTGGATGATGGTAAAGCTCACTTCTTTCCTTTGTTTTGTGTTGGGTTAGGTGGTTGTGTGAGGTTAGGAGTCTCATCTTCGTAAACATCATCATCATCATTTGAAGAATATGAGTTAGTAGAAGTATCACCTAACCCCTCCTTAGGTATCTCAAGATCATTGGGTAACACACCTGAAGTGGGGGCTCATGCTAAATCTTCTGTAGCTGCAATGTCCTTAAACATAACGTTTAATAAGTCAACATTTTCCAAACCTTTCTCTCGAAATTTTGCTACTTCAGGTGCCTACTAAAAGTTTGAAAATTGTTCAAACTGTTAAAATGATTTACTAGCCAATCATTTGTAGTTTAATTTATCAATCTATCTAATTGATTAAGTCAGTGGGATATATATGACCAAAATTTATGTCATGAAAAGCGTAGGCATTATGCACGCCATTGATCAAGATAAATATGGTCAGCTGGTAAACGGGGTAGAAATATAATAATCTCAGCCTGCAGGGCAAGAATAGACCATGCATGGACAAGATGTGGACCTTCCCGGTCGATGTGAAATGTTGCCATTCGTTTAGCTTCAACATGGGCGTTGACTGAGCTATTTTTGTGAATACAATTGTGGAAGAGCTTGGTGTTCCTTGTCTTATTCCTGCTTTCAAGTGAACTTGAGTAACTGGGAATATGCTAATAATCAAAATCTAGAGCAGTCAAACAACTAGGCAGTGAAATTTATGGTATATATCAGTTATAAGGCATATTGCTTAAGGTGAAATAAGGGTGAGAGATGATAACTTTAACTATTGTAACGTCATGTGACTCGAGTACACTACAGTTTAACATGAGTTTTAATGAAAACGCCAAGTATATTTTAGCAAGAGAAATTCTTATACCCTCATATTGTGTAGATTTGTGTGTGAATTTGGATTGTTAAGATATTGTGCAAGCATGTATAGAATCCCATTGAGCGTGTTATTTTTATTTTTTTATTTTTCCAAAGGTTTTTCGTTACTCCTAAAAAAGAGTCCTGATGATTAGAAGTAGGGCTAGTCAACTGATGCATGTCTCATGGTCTCCAATTCGTTTTTCATTTAGCTTTTAATTTGAGTATTTTTCAGACATGGCTACAGACTTTTCAAATGTAACGCATTGAGCCAACAAACCTTAACTAATATGCTTCCAAATTCCAATATGGAACTTTGAAACCTAGGAACTTATTACCAAAACTCTGTGGAATCAAAATGAAATGTTAAGAGCAGATAGACGACAAAACATTAATCTTATATTACTAATATCATAAAAAATAAGAGAAAAGCCGACCTTCCTTGAGTAGTATTCAAATCATACCGTGATACACATCTTAAAACTTCACTACTTTGATTTAAAATTTTAGAACAATGAACTTGAGCTTAAAAATGTGAGTATCTTACATTTTAAATTCCATAGTTTAGATTTTAGAGGTGGGTTTAAATTAAACCCTATACATTAGAAGACTCATATTAAAACCTACATTTTGAAAAATGTTTCAATTTCAATCATACATACATTATTTTTATGATGCTAATGGAAAATAATCAAAATATACACCTAAATAAAATGCCTTGGGGCTATTTCAACATATATGTGTATTATATAAACTATAAAGACATTACTTCATTTCAAAACGCACAATGTAGTTTTGTTTAAGAATTTTTTATTGAGAGCAACACGTGTAAAATGATTAATGGTTGAAATTATATAGTTTGATGAGGGTTGAGATTATCTAGTTTGATGCTGATTTGGGTAAGTTGGTCAGTCCAAATCCCCATGGCTTGCTGATCTGGGAGGATTGATCACTCCCGAAGCTTGTAAATCTGAGTGATTAAGTTAGTTGCTAATGAAATGTTGGTAGACATAAATTATGGTAAAATGCAAAAAAGTACAGCTATTTTGGAACTACTATGTAAAAGATTCAAGTTTCAAGTGGAATCCCATTTTGAAGATGCAAGTTATGCGGAGTTAACCATCTACTTCTAACTTTAATATTAAAAAGTAACAACTATGACACTCTCGCCGCCTACAACAACCCAAGAAACACGATTTCTGCAAAACTTTACTAAGGAGTACAAGATTCATTCTAATCAAAACCAAACCACTTCTGATACAATAAATTTCCCACCCTGGAACTTTCATCATGACTCCACCATCTCCTAATTTTGCACATGCCCACCTCCCCTGAAAGCCAATCGAGTGCCAAGAGGTCAGAACAAATTCAGTATAATCATCGATCCCTCCCTGAACAATAGATTTTCAAACCTTGCAGGAGCATCAGAGGACCTATTAGATGAAAAAAAAACTCTAACCACAGCAATCTGTGATGGACACCACACTTGTTGCTCACACCTCGACTCCTAGCATCACACACGTCCAACTTGGCTCTTACCGATGACACTATTACGTGCAAAATCTCTCCTATATTAATTAGAGACGCCTGTGTCTTCAAACTCATACACAGACCCAACAACTCCATCGCACATTCCCACTCTCAGTCATGATAGAACATCACCACAGCCTCCCAAGCTCCCTCGACTCCGACTCTCCACCAGCGTACCAACTTCAACAATCTCAACCCCAATGCACCTCCCTTCATCCCAATGAACAATTCCAATTTTCTCACTCTCTTCATGTCCATGGTCCACCTTCCCAACTCCACACAACCAATCCCCATCATTCAACTAGCTCTTCACCCAGAAACCCCAATTCAATGGCAAGCACGAACTCTTTCTAAATTGCAGGTGGCTCCTAGCCAAACCTTGGAAGGTTCGCGTTGAACACATATGAAGGGAAGCCAACTTTTGTGCAGATATGTTGGCGAAAAGGAGAGTTTCTCAGTCTAAGAGAGAGATATTTTATGATACATGCCCCACATTTTTGTTACAATGCCACTTTTGGGACTCCATGGGTTTTGTTTCAACCGGTGCGGTGTGCTGCAAATAAGCTTGCAATCGGCCTACATTTTGGTGCGGTGAAGTCAATGTCTGTAGTATCGGCCTACATTTGTTTCTTATCGATTTGTTTTGTACCTTAAATCAATGGTCTAGTCACTCTTGTTTTATCGTTTAAACTCTATTATGTGTTTGTAAGTTTATTTCACTTCAATAAAGTTTCCCTTTTAAGCAAAAAAAAAAAAAAAAAAAGGGAAAATGCAATTTTGGTAAAATTTATAGTAAATAATCAGAATTTTTAGACTTTACAACTTTGTTTGGTTTGCATGTCTATCACTCGTGGGCTCATGAGGTTTTCAAGTGCTTCAACTCCATTTTGCAACCTTTGTCTTTGGGCCCATATGTGGGTTGAAATACCTCTTTTACCTTTCAAACCACATGGAGATGAGACAAAAGAGAATAGCGGGCCCAATATTAATTGTACTTATTTTTTTAGCTTGGACCGTCAATATTGGACTTAGAAAAAAATTTGGGCCGTAACAGTGAGTTATACGTTAGTTTTTGTGAAGTAAGGAGTTAGGTAGCAGCTTTTGCCAAAAATAAAAAGGCAGTACTGAAATTGTTTCCAAAACACGATTTCACTAAAAAGTTAACAAGTTTGCAAGCACTCCTATTCCATAATGATAGTTCTACTGCACGCCTATAGGATTCGATTCATTCACTAATGTTTTGATTTGAGTGTCAATTCTCACAAGTATGAACATCATCAGTTCATGACTAAGAAACTACTTTACCATTTCGGCTTTTAAGTTCATATGTTGGCCCAAAATTTTTAGCAAACATTGGCCCATGAGTTAAGCTTACAGAAACTCCCACTAGGAGGCCTGATGGGTTATGGACAAGCCAAATTCGAAGCCCAAAGAGAAAATTACTCCACCATTAAAAATTAATTTTGAATATTACAATCAAATATGACATAAAATTGCCCTAAACTTTATTCCTTCAACCTTACTGAGGCTTGAAGAAGTTCGCCTGTATACCAGTGTCAATTATAACATAAATTCCAGCAGCAGTTAAAACCGCACTAAGAGCAAGTCCTAAGGCCCCTAGTCCCCAATTGAGACACCACATTGTGCTATACATCTTAGGCTTTTTAATCTTAAGCCACATTAAACATGGATAAGCTAATGTCACAGGCAATGCAATCCCTCCAACTAGACCTGCCAAGCTCCCCAGGAATGGGATGGCCACGGCTACAAAGAAGCACCCATATCCAAACATTGCTCGGATAGTGGCTCGGAGCCACCACGGGCATGCCTGCTTCTTCCTCCTGGTGTATACTGATTCCATGACATCAAATACAGGCATGCCATAGATTTGGAATGAGCTCAAAGCATTGATTATGACAAACAAACTTGTTAATCCTAGGATGAATTGCGAGGTGTCACGCCCATGAAATGCGTACAAAGCTGTTAACATGCCTCCATTTGGTGGTATCTGTTAAGAAAATTAGCACAATTATTAGTGAATCTTTTTCTTTGAGATGTTAATGGAACTTTATAGGACAAATTTTAGTGTTAAGAGATTGTAAATAGAGTGGAAAATATAGTACCATTTGGCCATATGCCCAATATCCACCGATTGCAAGAGGGAATAGACACATTGCTACAAGTAGATAAGCAAACTTGACACCCCTCCACATTGGCACTCGTGATGGATGCTTTTCACTCGAGGGCATTGTGGCCTATCACAAACAAGATTTACCCAAGGCGGTGAGGTTTCTTTAGAAAAATTATATTTTACAAGGATGTTTCAAATTTTACTAATTAAATGCACAAAAAAAAAGCTAATAACTTTGTTCATGATGTCGTTGATGTACCAAATACAATCACTAACACACTAGTTTGTATGTTTTTTTATAGTTAGATTACAAATTAATAATAGCTTTATCATTTTTCTTTTGTTAAAATTATCTCAATTAAACATTCTTGTTAAATCTTGTTATGGAAAAATTAAACCGAATTTTTTTTAAGTCAAAATTAAACAGAATTAATTAACCAAAAGTTGGTAACCTTTTCTTGTTCAATTTTGCTCAGAATTTTTTAATAATAATAATCTTAATGATAATCTCCACTCCATGATTAACGGAGTCAAAATCTTATAGTTTAAAAAAGGTCATGGAAACGTAATGGGTACAAGTCAATGTTCAACTATTCTTTTTTTTTTTTTTAATTGATTTCATTGTATAAAAAATTTGTAACAAAGTGCGAACTTCCAAAGTAACTTGATAAGAAAGACTTGTTCACCGCCAAAGAAGGATAAAACATTGTTAAATATGATAACTTGTTCACATGGCTTCTTAACTTCATATATACACAAACCAAAAAAAAAAAAAAAAAAAAAGGTATTTATTATCACTGCATTACATTTTTTTTTTTGTATGACAACTTGACAAAAGTAGTGTCCGCCTGGGCTCGCGCGAGGCCTGGCCGCGCGCGAGCCCAGGCCGCGCGGCCTCTATCTCTCTCTGATCTGATCTCTCTCTCCCTCTCTGATCTGATCTGGTGAGGTGTCTTTCTCTTTCTCTCTGATCTGATCTTTTCCTGATCTGGTCTTTCTCTCCCTCTCTGATCTGATTTGGTGAGGTGAGGTGCGGCTGAGACTTGAAATTTTTTGAAATTTTTTTTGGTTTAGAAATCGAGTCTTTTGAGACTCGATTTTCACATAGTTGCCACGTAAAAAAAATGCCACATCAACCCATGAAAATCGGTTCTCAAAAACTCGATTTATAGGTCCAAAATCGACCCTATTATACTCGAGATGCTACTATATTATATACTTTCCGAACCGGGCCAACTAACTATAAAGTTTGATATTTATGCTTAGTTACCCAGATTCCCCCATTTTGAAGATGCAAGCTATGCGGAGTTAACCATCTACTTCTAACTTTAATATTAAAAAGTAACAACTATGACACTCTCGCCGCCTACAACAACCCAAGAAACACGATTTCTGCAAAACTTTACTAAGGAGTACAAGATTCATTCTAATCAAAACCAAACCACTTCTGATACAATAAATTTCCCACCCTGGAACTTTCATCATGACTCCACCATCTCCTAATTTTGCACATGCCCACCTCCCCTGAAAGCCAATCGAGTGCCAAGAGGTCAGAACAAATTCAGTATAATCATCGATCCCTCCCTGGACAATAGATTTTCAAACCTTGCAGGAGCATCAGAGGAACTATTAGATGAAAAAAAAACACTCTAACCACAGCAATCTGTGATGGACACCACACTTGTTGCTCACACCTCGACTCCCAGCATCACACACATGTCCAACTTGGCTCCTACCGATGACACTATTACATGCAAAATCTCTCCTATATTAATTAGATACGCCTGTGTCTTCAAACTCATACACAGACCCTACAACTCCATTGCACATTCCCACTCTCAGTCATGATAGAACATCACCACAGCCTCCCAAGCTCCCTCGACTCCGACTCTCCACCAGCGTACCAACTTCAACAATCTCAACCCCAATGCACCTCCCTTCATCCCTATGAACAACTCCAACTTTCTCACTCCCTTCATGTCCATGGTCCACCTTCCCAACTCCACACAACCAATCCCCATCATTCAACTAGCTCTTCACCCAGAAACCCCAATTCAATGGCAAGCACGAACTCTTCCAGCTTCATGTGGGTAATTGGCAGGTGGCTCCTCCTAGCCAAACCTTGGGAGGTTCGCGTTGAACACATATGGAGGGAAGCCAACTTTTGTGCAGATATGTTGGCGAAAAGGAGAGCTTCTCAGTCTAAGAGAGAGATATTCTATGATAATAATGCCTCTTTTGGGACTCCATGGGTTTTGTTTCAACCCGTGCGGTGTGCTGCAAATAAGCTTGCAATCGGTCTACTTTTTGGTGCGGTGAAGTCAATGTCTGTAGTATCTTGGCCGACTTGTGTTGTTTAGCTATTGTTTTGTATTTTGTTGTGTGTTTGTTTCTTATCGATTTGTAGGAGAGACCCTTGTTGAAAATTATTTGGCTTGATTCAATAGTTGTGTCTTTGCATATGGACAGGTATTGTTCAGATTGCTTTCGTTTCTTTTCTATTCTGTTAGACAGGAATCGAAAATACTTGAACCATTTGGGGTCTGGCCAATACCTTGTTGGAAAAAAAAACATATCCAATGATCAAGGCTTAATCCCTTGTGTTTTTGAGAGACTCTTTGCCCGTATAAATGAATCTCTTATTTATTGAGCTCATTGAAGCTTGTATCATTTTATTGAACTATAGTCCTTTTTTTCTTGGTATCATATTATTGAATTATCAAATATGTTACAAAAATTATCAAAATTGAGAAGTTAGAATAACTTACTCCTTACTATCCAACCTATAATATTTCAATTAGTGTGGCTTGAAAAATCTCACCTCAATACCAGTGACAATTACAACATACACTCCTGCCGCAATCAAAATCCCACCTAGAGCCATTCCAAACAACCCTAGTGTCCAATTAAACCACCACATTGGGCCATATGCCTCTGGTTTCTTAATCTTAATCCACATAAAACATGGAAGAGCTAAAATTAGAGGCAATGAGAAGCCTCCACAAAGAACTTGAAGTTGACTTCCATATAATGAGATGGTGATGGCCGAAAAGAAGCAGAAGAACCCAAAAATGACTCGGGAAATTGCTCGAAACCACCAAGGACATGGCGGCTTCATCCTGCTTGTGTATATAGACCCTAAGCCATCAAATATTGGCTTTCCATAGAGTTGTAGGGAGCTTACAACACTAAGTATGAGCAATACGCTTGTTAATCCTAGAACAAGTTCTGAAGTTTCATGCCTGTGGAACATGTACAAGGCTATTAGCATGCCCCCTTGTTTTGGTATCTGTCACTACGATAGAAAATTTAATTCTTTTAGTAAATATACTTAAGAAAATTAATCAAAGAGAAGGGGAAATCTGGGTTTCAAAGAATGATTGTTAGTATAAATTACTAGATATAAATTTAGCACATAATGATTTAAGTTTGAAGATTTTTCTCAAATAAAACACTTATGATATTATGAATGCAAAATAATGGAGAAGAAGAATATTAATTTCAAATAATAATTTTTTTTTTGAAAATAAAAAATAAAACAATTGAGAAGGAAGCCGGTAGGAAGGTAACACATTTATGTACAAGCTATAAAAAACGAAGAGAATGTTGCCAAAAAACATCCTGAACTTTCGGCCAAAATCAACCTAAACCCCTAATCTTCTAATTTGAAATTAGAAGCCACTGTACTTTGAGAAATACGCAAGTTGCTCCTTAATTTAAGGATCTAAATCTAAGTATTGAAGTGGTTATGGAATAGGTTCAGCTCATTGCATCTTTTTAACTGCTTGCATTGATGTTCACTTGGACCATGGTCCTGCCACAAATAAAAGCCTTTATTTACTAACTCAATATATTTCTCTCTTGATTTTCAAACTCGATATATATTAGTTTTTGTTCTACAATACCCACTACCTACATGCGGTGTCTAGATGAAACTATTATCATTGGCTAAAACAATTTCAGATGGCTTCAGTGGCATGTCAAATTCGTTTAAGATTCATACAAATCATGGTTCTTCTTACATTTTCTTGCATGTATCTAATCTTATAGCTCAATTGTTGTGCCAGCCCAACAAACTTGGAGGCATAAGACGATATATTAAATGATGCATTTTTGTTATTACGTAAATAATATTTAACTAATATTTAATATTATAATTTTTTTTAACAAAAATCCTTTTTTTTTTTTTTTTGTGTAATATGCTTTTTCTTTTGAAAAATGCTAAAGTCATAACAAATTTTACTACAAAACTTACAAATATTGTAACAATGAATGTTTTTTTTTTTTTTTTTTTGAGAAACAAGACCTTGCATTTCAATCAACTAGGCCAATAAAGTCGGCCTTTAATACAGAAGTAATATCTGGTAGTACATCTTCCATCCAGACTTGATAATGGGAAATAGAGTTTGCTCTTCTCGCTAAAGCATGAGTTATAATGTTACAATGCCTACGAACATGGGAATAATGTATCTCTAAGAAACAAGAGGCAAGATACTGTGTGTCTTGAACTAAATGACCAAAATGGGATAAAGTGTACGAATTATTTCGGAGGGCTATGATGAGAACTTGCGAATCTCCTTCAAGGATCACTCGATCAAAACCTATCTCCAAGGCCAAAAGTAAAGCTCTCCTAGCTGCCATTGCTTCGACCTCAATGACTGTGAAGGGAAGCGTAGCTCTTTCGGTGAGTGAGACCATAGCTTGACCATCGGAGTTCCTAAGAATCACGCCCAGTCCAACGCACTGCTCTGCTTCAAACATCGCTCCATCGAAATTCAATTTGTAAAGTGGACGATCCGGAGGAAGCCATCTCGTTGGTGGGCATCTCACTGGTATAGTGTGAGATGTGTTGTGGAGTGCGAATTCCCACAACCTGTCCTTGGCTTGATGCAACACCTGATCAAGGGAGATGACTGCTTTTCCAAGTTTGAGGTTATTTCTTCGGTTCCATAGAGCCTAAATCACCATCGAAAAAAGAGCCAGGTCCCTATTTTCTGCAAAAACACAACCGGTTAGATCAATAAAAGTTGCTGCCTGGCGAAGACTCTCGTGATTCCACAGGGGAACTTTGTTCCACAAGTCTGACAGCTACACACGTCTTCATTGGCTTGCTGGCAACTTTCACACGTACTGCTATTGATGATTTTTCGTTTAACCAGATTCATCTTAGTAGGTAATGAATTTTTTGTTGCTCTCCAAACTAAATTCCTCACCTTACTCGGAATCAGTAAACTCCAAATCGCTTTCCACAGAGGTTTAAGTTGATCAGTATTTGACTGACCCGGTTGCAAGTTTTAAGCTTCGTGCTGCAAAAATTTGTATCCAGATTTAACTGAATAATCTCCAGTAGGATTGAAAGGCCAAAAGAGCTGGTCAGGTTGATCTGTGTGACTAAGGGGAATTTTTTTTAATCATTTCAGCTTCAAAATTCAGCAGTATGGTATCAATAACTTCCACTTTCCAGCTTTTATTTTCTTGATCAATGAACGAACTAATCTTAGCATCAGCCAGGTTTGCCACCCGTGGGGATACCACCTTAGGTGCAAACTTATTTGGAAGCCAATGCTCCCCCCAAATAGCGCTAGATAGCCCCCCTTTTTATTACTTCTCTGCCTCGTAGAACACTCTTCCAAGCATAGGATGATGAACTTGGGTTAGTAGACTCCATGACCTAACTATGAGGGAAGTACTTAGCCTTAAATACTCGATAAAAGAGTGAACTCTTGTCGTGCAGCAGGCGCTAAGTCTGTTTTGCTAACAAGGCATCGTTAAATTTGGAGAGGTCTTTAAACCCCATCCCCCCTTGAGCCTTTGGCTTGCATAAGTCATCCCACTTAATCCAGTGTATTTTTCGGTTATCTCCTCTTTGGCCCCAAAAAATTTCCTGATCAAACCTTCTATTTCATGACATAAACCAACAGGTAATTTAAAGCATGACATTGTATAGGTCGGTAAGGCTTGAGCCATAGCTTTAATTAGAATCTCACGACCTGCTTAGGAAAGTAATTTCCCCTCCCACCCTTGCAATTTTTTCCACACTCTTTGTTTAATGTTATCAAAACTCGCCTTCTTTCCTTGAACAATAAAGGATGGTAGTCCTAAATATTTTTCATATTGTTGGACCACTTGCACCCTAAGAGCAACTTTAATGGAATCTTGCATGACTTGAGACATGGATTCGCTAAAAAAGAGTGTGGTTTTTGAGCGGTTGATTTGTTGCCCTGATGCTCACTCATATATGGCTAGGATTTCCAAAAGCTTTTGGCATTCATTGTCATTTGCCCCACAAAAAATGAGGCTATCATCTGCAAAGAGTAAGTGTGTTAACCGAGGCCTTCTTCTACAAATGGATACTCCCATTATATCCCCTATGGTCTCAGCTTTCTTCAACAAACCATGAAAGCCCTCAGTGCACAAGAGGAATAAGTATGGTGAAAAGGGGTCGCCTTGACGAAGCCCGCTAGTAGATGTGATATCTCCATGGGGTTCTCTATTGATTAATACCAAGTATGAGGTTGTGGTAATACATTCCATCATCAATTTAGCCCAAGGCTCCGCAAAACCCATTTTTTCCATCACTTTCCTCATATATAGCCATTCTACCCTATCATTGGCCTTACTCATATCCAGTTTCAAGGCCATATAACCTATGGTACCTGTAGAGTGATTTCTCATATAGTGCAAAGTTTCAAAGGCCACCATAATATTATCTGAAATTAAGCGTTCCATCATGAAAGCGCTTTGACGTTCAGAAATAATATGTGGTAAAAAATTTTTCAACATGTTTGCCAAAACCTTAGAAAACATTCTGTATAAAACATTGCTTAGGCTAATAGGCCAATATTGTGAGACATACTCCGGATTTTTAACTTTGGGAATAAGAGTGATAAATGAATGGCCAAGAGCACTAGGAAGACTACCAGTATTTAGATAGTGTAAGATAGCCTCAATAACATCATTACCTACTAAAGACCAATAGTTTTGATAAAAGAGTGGAGGCATACCATCCAGGCCAGGTGATTTGAGGGGTGCCATCTGTTTTATTGCATCTTCCACTTCCTATGCTGTAAAGGTTTTTGTCAACTCCTTATTCATGTCTTCGGTCACTGCTGTGGGTATTTGTTCAAGGATGTCATCAAAGCCATTCGGACTACTTGATGTGAAAAGTTGCTAATAAAAGCCCACAATTGTATCAACCACACGGCCTGGATGAGTAGTCCACTGCCCATCTGCATCATATAATCCTTTCACATAATTTCTTCGACGTCTCTGAGTGGCTTTGCTGTGGAAAAACCGAGTGTTTTTATCTTCATCTTTCAACCATTGAATTTTAGACCATTGAGCCCACATCTGAGCCTCACGATCCAAGAGCTTATTAATCTCAGCTTCAAGTTGCTTCATACGTCCATCACTTCCTCCTTGCATGGCTCTTTTCTCAGCTTGCACTAGTTCTTTTCTCTTTTTTTCTAACTCCCTACGTACACTCCCAAAACAATGCTTACTCCATTTTGTTAATTCCAACCCACACCGATCCATTTTCTTCAATATTTTTGGCCAACCATTTGCACCATATGTTCCCTTCCACACCGCTTCTATAGTCTCCCCATAGCCTTTATCGGTCATCCACATTTGTTCAAACCAAAAAGGCATGTTTTGTCTACATTCCATACCGTCAGGTACTATCCATAATGGTTTATGATCTGATGATGTAACATCGAGATGGTAGACTATAGTATCCGGGAAAATTCCCAACCAATCCGCCGTAGCTACTGCCCTATCAAGGCGTTCCCAGACCGTGTAATGTGCAAAGTGTTTATGCCAAGTAAAATTTGAACCAATGAAACCAAGGTCCAAAAAACCACAGTCATCCAATACGTCTCGGAAAGCCTACATCTGTGCATGAGGCCGAATCCTCCCACCCAATTTTTCTTATTGCCGAATTACCTCATTAAAGTCTCTTGCGCAAATCCAAGGTGCCGACCCTCTAGATTTTAAAGTTTTTAGATGAGCCCATGCTTCATGTCTATTTTGTGTGTTAGGTTCCCTGTAGAAACCTGTGAACCTCCACTCTTCTGTCTTCCTCTTATTAATTATAGTGTCAATGTGGTTGTGCAAGAAAGTCTCTATGTTCAAGTCAAAATCTTTCTTCCAAAAAATCACCAAACCCCCCGTCTTATTTCTTCGAGGAGCTATGAATTTATTTTTAAATTGTAACCGATCTTGAATTTGAATTAGCCTAGTTTCGTTCATCCATGTTTCGACTAAAAACACAACGGATGGATCTTTTGCCCACACCATGTCTGCGAGCTGATTTTCTGTACGTTGGTTCCCAAGCCCCTGACAGTTCCAACATAAGAGACTTATTGGTTCTGGTGGGGCTGGGAACCAGCTGCCGCCAATATCAGTTGTTGTGCTTTGTCCAACTGAGAAACCAGTCTTCGCACATTCAGTAACTCGGGTTGACTTTCACCATCTCTGTTAAGGATATAAATATTATTACATGAGGCTTGTATCACCAATCACAAAGAGTAATTTAAAAATATATTTAATAGGTTGTTGACTTTCACAAATCTATATCTATATTCTATATATTACTAAAAGCTGAAGCGTGGCGTTTAATGCTGCTGCTCTCACGTTGCGCCACATCAACTGCCACATCATTTTTTTTTTTGTTTTGTAATATAATTTTTCCTACAATTTTAAAATGGTTTTTACAATTTTCAGCCCGATAAATCCCAGTCCTATAAATGCACTCCACTACTTATTTATTTACTTCCACTATCACCCTATAATAAATTCAGCCCACTACTTATTTATTTACTTCTACCACATCATTATCCTATTTTTTTCCTTTTTTTTTTTACATTTACTTTTTTTTATAATATTTTCACTTACTCCAAACTTTCTCCCTCCCTTACCTTTTCAACTCCCCCTTACCTTTTTATCTCCCCACTACCATTTACTTTAATATCACTATTCATCTTTCCTTTCATCTTCTCTTATTTTGTCTCTTCTTATTCACACTATTTCACTATAAATTTGTCATTCTCTTCCATTCTTTGCATATTTTTTTCTCATAAAAAAAGGCTATCTCTCTCTCTCTGTTGATTTTTTTTATTTTACTTGCATATATACTTTAGGTTTATAATTCTTAACTAATTTTCATAACTTTTTGGAATCAACGTTTGGTCTGTATGATGTCATTGATAAATCTTTGTTGTAGAAAGGATATGATGGTGAAACACTTCAGATCCCTAGGATTTCTTGTAGCTGTGTTCAGCCTTGTACCTATAGAAGGCCAATGTAGCTGTGTTCAGAGAGATGGCCTCGCTGTTAAAGAAGATTTTGAGGTACTAATGCATCCTAAATTTGCCGCTGCTATCATTGAAGAGGATGTAATTGTTATGGTTCATAACAACTGACGATGCTTGAAGTGTGCATGAAATTAAAGGCTATAGGGCCTCACTGTTAAAGATGATTTTAAGTTACTAATGCAACTTGAAATTGCCGCTGCTATCATTGAAGAGGATGTAATTATTACGGTTCATACCAACTGACCATGAATCATGTCTATATCATGTATGTGTTGTAAATGAAATACTAATATCACGTATATACTCTTGCAATTCTGCACAATTAATCTCTTTGTTTATGTGTTTCAGTGTTTTTTGAATATAAAGGATGTCAACAATATTGATCTTATAGGAAAAGTTACATAAAGTATTAAGATTTTTTTTTTCTTTTTTCATATTAAAATCTACTAAAAATGCTTTTTAAATATTTAAAACATTTCTATTTTTTATATTACTGACGTGTTTAACAAAAAAATATAAATAGATTATTGACTTTATACATTCATCTTCAGTGGTTTAACATTATATATAATTTTACCTTTACATATTTGTCTACTTTAATTCAGATGTTTATAACTAAATAATATTATCAATGAAGAGTAAAAAAACCAAAAATAATGTCTATACATATCTATACTATATATAATAATGGAGTTTTGTAATAAATTTTATAAAGTTCTTTATGCACTACATCTTTAGCATCTTTTTTTTTTTTTTTTTTTTTTTTTTGTTGTTGTTGTTGTTGTTGTTGTTGTAAAACAAAAAAAAAAAACAAAAAACAAAAAAAAAAAACAAAAATAGATGTTTTTGGCAACCATGGCCTGCATATATAGAAAGCAAGGCACACTAGCTTAAAGAAACAGTTTATGTACATTCTCCTTTGGATTGGAATCTTGATCAATAATAAAAAAAAAAAAATATATATATATATATATATATGAATCTGTCAAATTCCAAAGCTGAAAGCAACACGCTTAATTACATTATTATTTTTCTTGATTTTCAGGTTTATTTTATGAGATCTTTCACATGAGGATTTCTCTATTGGCATGTTGCTAGCCAGCCATGGACCAAGAATTAAGTATACCATATTGACCAGCCCACTATGGTTGTCTTTAGAATTACAAGTTGCTTGTGATCAAATATATTGTTAGTTGCAGCTACTATACTACGGACAAGGACTCATACCTATGGCAATTTTTTTATTTTTTGAACCAAATGTAGAACTTGTTGAATGTACACTTTAGACCCCTGTTAAACCAAGTTTTAAAGTCAAGTGATTACTTAATTTATGAATGTTCTTGGTTTAAGTCACAACCATACATGTGAATGACAATTAAAAAAAAATTGCACACTCTATATGGTTACCTATGGAAAACCAATATAACAAACTAATTCCATAGAAGAAATTAGTGAGGGATATAATCTATTCAATCCAAAGGCAATTGACAAATCTACAGAGTGAATTGTTGGTGATATGGAAGAATTATAACAGGTGCCATGAACTTAACCCGTCAGCTTCTGTCCTGGCTGACGGGTCAAGACGTGACGTAAGGTAAACATGATGAAATGCATACCGACTAAATCAAGATGAAACTGACGGGCTGAAGTCCCCAAGTCCAACTGACGGCTTTTTGAAGCCCTTGGGTTACTGAACGAAGCTTGAAGGCCGACGGGAAGTACAGGCTGTCTTAAAAGGCTGACGGTTCTGTGAAGACTATAACTTGGTCATCACGCATAGGTTATTGAAATTACTTGTACTCCACGCCCAGTATCAGAGTCCTATAAGGAAAGGATTCCGCAATCTACGCGCATAAGGATTCCTACAAGGAAAAGACTTCTACTCCAAGGAAAAAAGGTCCACCCACTACTACTATAAAAACCCCAATACCCTCATGAGCCGAGGTACGCATAATTAACCCCTCTCTAGCACTCTAGAGTTGAAAGAAGTTCTAACTTGACCTTCGGAGGGTATTCGGCCGGCACCACACCGGTGCTCTCTGTGAGGTCCTTTTCTTTTTGTTGTGCAGGTGTTGTCTTTGAACGTACAAGCGTCGTGCAACTCACTGGTGAGATTTTCGGCATCATCAGTTGGAGTATGTGTGTGTTTCAAACACTTAATGTATGTTTGTGGAGTCCAAATCTTCTGTCCCACTTTTCCTGCTCCACTCTATACTCCACCAATAAATACTTGCCACGTGATACTATTAATTAATAACTGTAGGATTAATAAGTCAATAATGATAATATTTAATTAATTAGATGAACATGTGGTAAGTATTTATTGGTGGAGTATAGAGTGGAGCAGGAAAAGTGGGACAGAAGATTTGGACTCATGTTTGTGTCCCACATTGGTTAGGAATGAATCTTGTTATGAGTTTATAAGGCTTTGCACATCTTAGGTGGTAAGCTTGAAAGACAATGGGCTAAGGGTTGGGCTTGGGTTGAAGTTAAGCTAGTCTCTATCTCTCTTGGGCCTGATTCTTTTCTCATTTCTTTTGGTTTTAGCCCATTTAGGTTCTGCCCGTTGTGCTGCCTGTTGGCTGCACAGTGTCCGTTGGTTCAACCCATCAACCCTCACTACATTAGCTTATAAACACTACAACACACACTATTCAATCATCACATTTTTCTCCTCTTTTCCAGCCGCAAATCCCCTCTGTTTTGCTCTGTTTTTTGCTGCACAGAAAATTTCAGCTTCACAGAAAAAATTTCAGCTACAAAGAAAAAATTTCAGCTTCATTTTTTTTAAGGAAAGGAAAGGCAAGTAAGGTTGTTCCTAGTTCTTTTTGTTTGAGTGTGTGATCAACTTGAAGAAATTACTATAGTCTAATCTTGGGAGGTTGTTCGGCCAAGAGAGCCATTCACACCGAGTTCTACTCCGGGTGGCACGAATCAACCTTTAAAGACAACGCATTTGCGTGATTCTATAGTTTGTGAGATCTTTCTAACTCTATCTATTTATTTTTGTCATTGCTAATTTTTTAGGGTTTGTATTGTTGAATCAAAACTTGTTTATTTAGCCATATTTTCCAACATGAATAAACTTATTATGCTTAAACTTACTAAAGTTACCAAACTCTGCTTTGAGATCCAGGGATTTTTTTTGATATTAAGATGTTCTCATCTTTAACTTCAGAAGATTTAGATCCAACACTTGAATAAACTGGTATAGCAGCAATTTCAACGCCGCCAATTCTATGTATGGTTCTCTTGATCACTGGTAAAGACTTTTGAGAGCAGTATGCACACAACCTTCAAATTTTTAGTACTTAAGGGTTCAAAAATCTTTTTCATGTTCCCTAGCATTTTCTTTATATACTTAAGGCCCCAAAACACGAAACCCTAGTGATTGAATGAGCTGCAAGGACTGAAACACTAATAAGGTCAGCCACACTTTGATCGATTGAAATTTAAGTTCATTGATCCAACTTTCCTTTTCAATCGATCGGGCAGTTGTCAAAACCACATATCTAAGGTAATGAATTGCACAACCTGGTAGTTGTCTTATCTTCAATTATAAAGCATTCTAAGGACATTTACAGGAGACAAATATTAACTAACAACTTCAGAAAAACTCGGAGGACCAAAAGCCAAACTAGAGTATCCATACACATAATTCCATAATGACCAACTTGTTAATTCATGGGCAGCCATATTGTTGGTTGCTCTATTAACCCAGCTAAATACCACAGTATCAAAAGGAACAACAAATAACATAGTTTCAAGAACAAAATTAACCAATCTCCATGAAACCTATCCTTAATTTGGAGCCTTCAAGAATCAATACATAACTAATTCCACTATTACATTCCTTAGACCAGCTTTACTCGCTAATTGATTGCCAATAAAATAACTTTTGTTTATGTTATTCACTTTTTTGAATAGCAAACACCAAGTTCCCTTTCCAATTTCTTGTAACAACTGCTACACAGGCATAGTTAGTTCCCACATCAGCATCGCAATTTTAGCTTCACAGTCCCCTGGGCTGCTGCTCTTGCCCACTTACTGGTACTTCTAAGGAAAAAATCACTAAAAACATTGTTTGCATTTTCATGAAATTGTAAAGTTTATTAATTTCACCTATAACACACCTAAAAGCTTTTTTCTTAATCCATTTGCTCTCAATGTAAATTTTACATTGCTAGTATTCGATAAACTAGGAATTTTTCTATGTTAAAATGAGTCATCATGGCACTCAACTCTTATGTACTATAATTAGACATGAGTGAGACCTAAGCTCAATTATAGAAGTACTTCCTTCTTCGTCACCCAGCTCATTCTTAATCTACTTGTTAGTAACAAGATATCTCATCTGTAATCTACCTTACAATATGCTTATTGTAAGGTAATGAGTTCAGTTTAAAAATTTACACTAATATTATTGTCTCATTAAGGTACTCATGAATGTTAGGGGTTCTACATAGAAACATAAATCCAACATAATCAACTACTTTCAGTCTTTGACTCATTTTTAGATAGTTTTCTCCTCATATCTTAACTTACAACAATAGGCTATCCAAGAAGTTTATGTGGTGTGCCATGAAATATTTTTGGATTGATAGAATGGAAGTACTCAACTTCTTTTTCTTGTTCTTATCATTGTCCTTGTGAGAAACTTCAAGTATGAGGCAATAAATGTGATGAATATGTTTGTTAGATTAGTTTAAGTATCATATAAATTGCCACAACTTTGCTATAACTATTTTACGTGTCAAATTGTGACTGGCTGCCTGTCACTTTCACATAAACTCACAATTTTTTCTCCACCATTCACAGTCCGTCATATGGACAATTGTGTGTCATTTTATTTTTACGTAGTATTAGAATTTTTCTGTTACTTATTATGGTGGGAGGAGCAAAACTTCTGGTCACATAAATGAAGAAAACCAAGAGCAAATGAAATCCTAAGATATTAATGCTTCCCAAGAAATCTGCGAGCACTCGAAGAGTCTTCAAACAACACACTCATGTCTAAATCGTAAGCATGTATAAAGAATTCAAGCCCATCATCATCCCCATTGCCATAATGACAGAGGAAAGCCCGGTTGCGAGTCGGTGTGTTCTTTTTTTTTTTTAAAAACAAGTCCAAGTCTGTCCGCGTAAATCATCTTTGGGCCGTAAGCCCATTTTACAGGCTTTGTAGGCCATCCTGTCATTTTAAGGAAATGGTCTCCTGTCTATATTCTCTACGTTCTAGCCTATTAACGATCATTTATTGTTTTTTTTTTTTTTTTGGTCAAAATCATTAATTGGGTTCTCAATTCATATGAATATGATAGTACATTCAAGAGAAACTAAAAAAAATAAAAATAATAAAATAAAATAAAATTGAAAACAGATTGTGGTCTATATTCTCTATTTATTCTAGCCTATTGTATGTATGTATTGTTGTGAAATAAATTAAACAACATGGCGAGATAACCATATGTGAATATGAGAAAATATATTAAACACATATATGGCTCATAGAATTTTACTGATAATACTTGTTATAGCTGTTTTTGCAATTTTTTTTTAAATTAAAATTGATAAAATCCTATTTTAGATTGATTAGATAAGCCAAATTATCATTTTAAAAGGATATATTAGAAAAACTTGATACAAAATTAGACTAAGTGAGACCTGAGCTCAATTATAGAAGTACTTCCTTCTTTGTCACCCAGCTCATTCTTAATCTACTTTTATCTAATTGTTAGTAACAAGATATCTCATCTATAACCTACCTTACAATAAGGTAATGAGTTCAATTTAAAATTTTACACTAATATTATTGTCTCATTAAGGTACTCATGAATGTAAGGGGTTCAACATAGAAACATAAATCCAACATAATCAACTACTTTTAGTCTTTGACTCATTTTTAGATAGTTTTCTCCTCATATCTTTAACATATAGCAATAGGCTATCTAAGAAGATTATGTGGTGTGCCATGGAATATTTTTGGATGGACAGAACGGAAGTACTCAAACTTCTTTTTCATTTTCAAATAGTTTTCTCCTCATATCTTAACTTACAACAATAGGCTATTCAAGAAGTTTATGTGGTGTGTCATGAAATATTTTTGGATTGATAGAATGGAAGAACTCAACTTCTTTTTCTTGTTATTGCCATTGTCCTTGTGAGAAACTTCAAGTATAATGCAATAAATGTGATGAATATATTTGTTAGATTAATTCAAGTATCACATAAATTGCCACAACTTTGCTATAACTATCTTACGTGTCAAACTGTGACTGGCTGCTTATTACTTTCACATAAACTCACAACTTTTTCTCCACCATTCACAGTCCGTCATGTGGACAATTGTGACACAAATTGTGTCATTTTATTTTTACGTAGTATTAGAATTTTTCTATTTCTTATTATGTGGGAGGAGCAAAACTTCGGATCACATAAATGGAGAAAACCGATATTGATGCTTCCCAAGAAATTTGCGAGCACTCAAGAGTCTTCAAACAACACACTCATATCTAAATCATTAGTATGTATAAAGCATTCAAGCCCATCATCATCCCTATTGCCATAATGAAAGAGGAAAGCCCAGAAGGGAGTCGGTGTGTTCTTTCTTTAAAAACAAGTCCAAGTCGGTCTGCGTGAATCATCTTTGGGCCGTAAGTCCATTTCACAGGCTTTTGTAGGCCATCCTGTCATTTTAAGGAAATGGGCTCCTCCGTTCTATATTCTTTATGTTCTAGCCTATTAAGTATTAACGATCATTTACTGGATTCTTTTTTTTTTTTTTTTTTTTTTATATATATATATATATATATATATATGTATGTATAGTTTATGCATGTATTGTTGTGAAATAAATTAAATAACAAGGCGAGATAAATATATGTGAATATGAGAAATATATTAAATGCATATATGACTCATAAAATTTTACTGACAATACTTATTATAGTTGTTTTTGCAATTTTTTTCTAAATTAAAATTGATAAAATCCTATTTTAGATTGATTAGATAAGCTAAATTATCATTTTAAAAGGATATATTAGCAATACTTAATAAAAAATTTTAATTAGTGATTTTGCAATTCAAGAAGCAAATAAATAAATAAATAAATTCTGTAATAAGATGCAAAATTACTAATTAAATATAAAAAATGCCCCATTTATTTATTATCCGAAAACGACACCATTTAGTTATTGCATTAGAGCTTAGACTGTATTGAGTTGATCCAACATAAAGCTATAGAGTCACTAAAATGTAGCTTTTATTGTGCCTGCATTCATTGTATCCAAGACCATGTATGTGAAGGTAGGAAAAGCAAGACCAAGACCTTTAATTTGGATGGTTGTCCTGTTTAATTATGTTTGGCTATATATACATCAAGTTGAAGCATGGACTCGGGCACATACATTGTATTTTCTTTCAGCCAAGTGGGTTTAACATACAACAAGTTGGGTCCAACCATCCTGTGTTACTGAGATGAGAACCAATGTCGACCACATGAACCAAGACTATTGTTTTAAAATATCCATAGGATTCATTGGTAAGTGGTAACCGCATGAAAAACTTGGCTGGATGCATGTCTAGGTAAGTTTCTTTGTTTCCATATCCATACGAGCATTGGGAAGATGTCTCTAGGTGAGGCTTCTTAGTTTCCATATCCATGAGCTGCCTATGCCATGCCTAGAATGCAAAACTTTTCAACCCAATGTAAAATATTTTGGACTGTCCTACACTTACAAGAGTCTGTGATTCACTTTAAACATTCATAGTATAGTATAATATAAGAAACCCCTATGGCAATTTCACATTATTTCGCATGAATCAAAAAGAGAAGATCACAAATCCCTGAAATGTAATTTTCTAATAAGATTTTTATAGGTTTACATTGTATTAGCAATGTAAACTTACATTGTAGACACATAAAATGTGCACAAAGGCCACAGCTTTACTTGAACAAAGAGATTGTCAGAAGTCAACGCGCAATAAATCCATAATTTAGAAAAGTACTAACATAAAAGTAAACAATATTGGGAGCAAAACCTGTGGCCTTTAGTCACAATTGACACCACTTTTCGGAAAAATTCCTTTGTTTAGGCCCTTAATTAATCATTTTTGCTATTTTATGGAAACTTTATTCTCATTATAACTTTTAATTTAGAAATAAAAAATAAAGTATCTTTTGTTTTGGAACGTCTCCTAGAGACCATAGGATTTGATTTTGCAATTATTTCAATTTAACATTTTTTAAATAATTTTTCCTATTTTCTAACCTAATTTCATGCTTAACGCAGATTAAGGTTTCTAGGTGTTTCTTAGCAGCCTTAGGAATAAGGTTGATAGCCCTATGGTTTTTCTATTATTTATTTAAGATCATTGTAACCTATAAGTAATTCAGATTTTAGTCTAATAAAACATTTAGAATTTTTCTCCCCCATTTTTTATGGTGGATTCCAAGAGCTTTTCTTGTGGATTTAAGAAACTTCTTGTGCATTTCAAGCGTTTTTATCTGAAGACAAGGTATTATGTTTCTTGTGGCTTTTCACCTGCATCAATCATGGTACCAGATTCCAGATCAGGTGGTTTTTTTCACCAAATCTTCACTCTACCTCCCATTTAAAAATTTAAAAAATCTCTTATGATTAAATTCATCATGGTTCATAGGCTAATCCATGATAGTCGAAGAGTTAAAAAATTTTCACTTGCCTAACAACATATAAGTGCTTGGGAGAATTGATAATTTATCAATGCTGAATTTAACTATTAATTGTTGACCTGAATCTAAGATTGTATGGTGCTTTCAAGATTTTTTTATAGAAGTGATACAGCCTGCAGAATTTTGTTGGCAATAGATGATGATTGCCATATCTCCTTGGAAAGACGACTAAACATGAAAGAACTGTTGAAAATTTTATACATTATTATAGTCTCACTATATACATGTAAATCATTTGCAAAAAGAAGTACACTTTGCTTCAGAAGCTGCAGATTAGTATTTGTTTGTTGGGTAGATCTGGAGGGAGATATGAAGATGATGAATGGCAACCATTAGCTGTGGACATGACTAATGCTTTCTCTAGATCTTTGGCCATATTCTGTTGGATCATAGCAACTACATACTCCATAGACACTGCATCACATGGCAGTGTGATAGCCCCATTTCTGGGCAGTCCAAATTCTTCTTCTGACATTCTAAAGAGTACCTTGAAAATTTCCTCGTTAAGATATTCCAGAGGAAGCACAAAGCGTCTTTGGTCAGCAGTGTACACAACAAAGTGACCCTTATGAGCGACCACCGACAATGAGTTGCAACATTCATCTGGATTTCTAGTGGCTCTAGGAAATGAGATTCTTTTTCTCTTGATATTAGCCAGCTTTTGCCACTTCCTTGCCAATTTGAGGAGCTTCTTAGCACTGATCATTTTGTCAAGTATAGAGGGAATGGAAATTTGAGATGAATGAAGAAGAAGAAGAAGAAGAAGAAAGAAAGGTATGTTGTTGCTATGGATAGAAGGGCAATGTAGTTTGGTTATATATATTCACAAGGGAAGAGACAATCCCTTAAGTGAAACCATGTGACATTTAATATTAGTAATGTTTGGTATTTGGCATGTTTTCCTGTGTTTGAAAATGAGCACATCAAGGCTGGGTGGTTTGAGAACAAGATGGACCAAATGTTGGTTACTCCTTTCTATCACAACTTACATGGGACTTTGTGAACCGCAAAAGCAAAGATAAAATGATCATGTCAACGTTCTTATAAATGAATTCTCATTCTAACAATTTGGCAGGATCGAAAGATAAGAAAACTATGCAGATATCAGTCTATACAAATGTGCTGTGGCCAGTGGGAATACAAAGCCTGCTGGACCCATCATGTCCATGAACTACCATACAATAGTACTTGTGGCTCATGAAATTCATCTTGTGTGATATTTTTGGTAACTAAAATCTAAAAATAAGAGAGGCCCCCCCAAGGATATTATAATTGGGGTTTGCATTTTCTACAGGCTACTTGTTATGTGTACGTCTCTTCTTCTTTTTTTTTTTTTTTGGTAAATAGACGATGCATTAAAACTCAAAGAAAAGCTACAGACTCATGACAGGTCCTATTAACAAGCAACCCGTCCCTATCCTCTTGGAGAATTTGCACAACATCCACAGGCGGACTCAAATAATTAAGTAAATCTATCTCCTGCTCCACTCCCATTTTGGCCAACAAGTCTGCACATCTGTTAGCTTGCCGGTAACAATGCTTGATCTGAATTTGCTGGAAACAAGATACCAGCTGCCTACAATCATCCATTATAGGAGATATAATAGTGTTATCATAGTTATAATTCCTTAGGACATCAACCACTGCTTTAGCGACCACCTCTACAACAAGGCAAGGAGTATTAAGAGAGAGGCACAATCTAAGTCCATCCCTTAATTCCCAAAGTTCAGCTGCAAAACAATTAGTAGTTCCTATATGTCTTGTGAAACCTGCTATCCAATTTCCATGATCATCTCTAACAACACCACCACAGCCTGCTGGACCAAAACTACCCAATACCGAACCATCAGTGTTCAATTTCTTCCATCCCCTTGCTGGCTTCTCCCATCTGATGCTCCTAATCACAACACGGGTTGGGTTCCTAGGTGAAGCTACATAGCACAAAAACTCCACAGCTTGGTTCACAATATCCTTAGGAAGATTCGGGTTTTGGCTCTTCCTCTTGAAAATGAACATGTTACGACTCTTCCATAAGTTCCAAACTGCTATTGGAAATAAAATATTCCAAGGAGGATTACCTTGAAAACATCTAGCCCTATCTTTACTATTGATCTTGATCCACTCTTGTAAGTTGCTAGTCCAAAAAACTCGATCAGTCCTTTGAATTCCCAGCTGCCTCCAAACTTCTTTAACCTGATGGCAATCCCTAAGAGCATGTAATATGGTTTCCGAGGCCCTTTGGCAGCTTGGGCAAGACTCCTCCTCAACCACTCTTCTTCTCACAAGGCAAGCCTTAACCCCTATACTTCCATGAGCACACATCCACAAGAATGTCTTTATGCGGGGCAAAGTGTTCAACTTCCAAATCCACCCAAAATCACGCAAAACCAGATCAGCTTCTCCCTATCTTTACTATTGATCTTGATCCACTCTTGTAAGTTGCTAGTCCAAAAAACTCGATCAGTCCTTTGAATTCCCAGCTGCCTCCAAACTTCTTTAACCTGATGGCAATCCCTAAGAGCATGTAATATGGTTTCCGAGGCCCTTTGGCAGCTTGGGCAAGACTCCTCCTCAACCACTCTTCTTCTCACAAGGCAAGCCTTAACCCCTATACTTCCATGAGCACACATCCACAAGAATGTCTTTATGCGGGGCAAAGTGTTCAACTTCCAAATCCACCCAAAATCACGCAAAACCAGATCAGCTTCCGTTCCCATGGCAATAGAGTATGCACTCCTTAGATCAAAGGTGCCTCTCGGATTGCCCATCCAAGAGATTCTCTCCCTTCCTCTACTAGTGAAAGGTGTAGGTATGGCTTGGATCAAAGATTTTACATCCAATGGCAACTCAAAAGGAACTTTGCTCCAATTCCACCCCGTATCAGTTAGAACATCCTTAACTTCCAAGTGGGATGAACCTTGAGTTAAAGGCCCTTGAATCAAATTCCGTAGAGGACCTTTGCTCAACCAATTGCCCCGCCAAAAACTAATATTACTATCCCTGCTGATCATCATCAAACTACCCTTTTTAAAAGTCTCCCTACCTCTTTTCATGGTTGTCCAGACCTGGGAGCATGGTAATCTATCCGGATTGCTAGCATTGAGCCTTCTATTGTTATGGTACTTATGCCAAAGGACTTGAGCCCACAAAGCTTCTCTTTCCGTGTGCAACCGCCAATTAAGCTTGGCAAGAAGAGCTGTATTTCGACCTTTTGCTGCCTGCAGCCCAATCCCTCCTTCCTCTTTTGTTCTAGTAACTTTTTGCCACCCCACCCAATGAATCTTTTTGGCAGTCTCCGTGGTTCCCCATAGGAAATTTCTATTAACCCGATCAATCCCATCCAAGATTCTACCCCGAAGCTTAGCACACTGCATAATATAGGATGGTATAGCCGCAGAAGAGGCCTGAATAAGAATAGCACGACCAGCAAAAGAAAGCATATTCGCCTTCCATCCTGCAAGTTTTTGTTTCACCCTATCCAAAACAAAATTGTACTCATGGGAAGAAGATCTTGGATGCCTAATAGGAATCCCAAGGTACTTACCAAGAGAAGGAGTAGAAGCAAAGCCGAGGATATCACTTAAAGATTCCCTAGTATCCCTATCCACATTAGGCGAGAAATAAACTCTAGACTTCGCCTCACTAATTGTTTGCCCAGATATGCTGCAAAACTCATCCAACACATCTCTAATGGTAGAGCAATTGTTGCCATCAGCCCTTGCAAACAATACCAAATCATCCGCAAAAAATAAGTGTGAGAACGCCGGCCCACTACCAGACGCCTTAACGGGCTGCCAAAGCTTAGCATCGCATTTTTCCACAATAAGTTGACCCAAATACTCCATACAAAGAATAAACAAATACGGAGATAAAGGGTCTCCTTGTCTTATCCCTCTTGATGGGTATATTGGCTCCAAGGCTTCACCATTAAACAAAATGGATGTAGAAACGGTGGAGATGCAACTCATAATTATGGCAACCAAATCAGCCGGAAAATTTGCTCTAATGAGAACTTGCCTAATGAAACTCCACTCAAGCTTGTCATAAGCTTTCTCAAGATCGATTTTCAAGGCCATATAACCCACTTTCCCTTTTTTCTTACTCAAAGAATGAATAACTTCTTGAACAATGATTGCATTATCAACTTCTTTCCTACCGGGAACAAAAGCTGCTTGAAGGGGGGAAATAAGCTTGTCCAAATGAGGCCTTATTCGAGCAACAATGATCTTAGTAATGATTTTGTACACGGTATTGCATAGGCTAATCGGCCTATAGTTAGAAATTGTTTCCGGCCCTTGGATTTTAGGAATGAGAGCAATGTGGGTTTTGTTAAGATATTCCGGAACTTTTCTCTCCAAAAACACCTTCTTCACTACACTAACCACCGAGCTACCCACAATCAACCAAAACCTATGGAGAATTTAAATCTTAGATTGAAGATATTATGAAAAATTAGTTGAGTTATAAGATTTTTGGCTTTCAATTAAAATCTAATATTCCAAAATGTGAGCTAATGCAAGAATATTGATATGAATTTATATGTTACAAATTAGCAATTGTAGGTTTTTTTTTTTTAATTTTTTTATTAACAACAACGGTAGGATTTGTTACTCCTTCTCTTGGAGAAATTATATAGTTTTCATGATAAATTACGTTATGTGTCCATCATTTCACTAAAAAAACACTCACTTATTTAAAATTTTTTAATCAGCTTATGAAAAAAAAAATTAATTGTTAAACTAGCACAGTAATTTTAAACCGTAGGGAGTTTTTTTAGTAGAATTGTGGATAAGTGGCGTGGTTTACCACTAGAACAGTATAATTTTTGCTAGTGATAAAAATAGTGATAATAGGATTGGGATAAGTTTTGATATTTGCTGTGGGAGATTTATACGTGGTTATATATCGATACCAATCTGAACCATGCTTGAGTAACCTAAGAATTTGGAATCAAAGCTCAAAGGCCTCTTTAGCCCTATGACTCCTCTAACTCTCCCAAATGGGTGAGCTCAGTTCCACCTCCAACTCCATCTTTACACTGTGGTGAAACAAGAGAGAAGCAAAAGTATATATGAAAGAAGAAAAAAAAGGGTTTTTTTCCAGGTTATTAATAACATACCTAAAACCATTTCAACTTGATCAAGGAAAAAAAAAATTTAAGGTACCAATCTTTACCGATGAACCTTGATCATATATTTTAGTTTGACTAAATATAGTGCGAAAAGGAAGTCCACGCACTATTAGCAAATCTACGTTAGAGTTTGTTGAGAATCTTTGCTTTAAAGAGTTATATTGGGTTTGTGCACCGAAAAACTGTTATAGTACCCCTAAATTTTGGAGTGGTCATTACCCACCTCTCGGTACTTTAATTTTAGTCAATTTACTTCATGAAGTTCACACATTTGTCAAATTGATACTTTCCTAAGTCCACCTTTTAAATTAACTAACGTACTTACATGACAAAAACGTGGATCATAAAATAATTAAGTTTTCACCAGAGAGAGAGAGAGAGAGAGAGAGAGAGAGAGAGAGAGAGAGAGAGAGAGAGGGAGAGGTTTCAGTTTTGTGAGAGAAACCAACATAGAGAGAAAGAGGATCTCCCTCAAATTGCCTTGTCGTTTGTGGTCCCAATCCCGCCGCGCCATGCAGCAACAACAACTACCTTGATGTTTAAACTTAGAAACCCAAGCTACTAACGGATATAACAAAGTCCGGAGCTTTCCAGTTTAAATTTATCCAATCGAGACACTAATTTCACAACAATTAGCACGGTCACACAAAGATTTAAGTCCTGCAGTATTATTATATATGTAACGACGACAAATAGCTTCACAAAATTGTAAACTACAACCACATGTACTTGGCCAAAAAAATGGAATATTGAAATAGGAAGAGCCAAAGCTGGGGCCATGTACTAATTGCACACGGATCAATGCTTTGTTTCCTTTCTCTTTTCTTTTTCAATTTCTAACTAAGAAGTAAAATTTCACAAAGCTCATGCCCAAAACTAGTAAGCTTCCGTATTTGAAATTTATGTGTCTATTTGGATAAGTTGTTTTAAAAAATACGTTTCTGAAGATACATAAATTTAAAATATACGTTTTAAAATCACAATTTTTAAAATCACGCTTACACATTTGGTAAAATCTATGAAAATTATTGTTACTGTGAAGTGAACATTTGGATAACATTGGTATAAATGGGCTATTTTGGGTGCTTTGAATAGGGTTTCTCCATTTTTCACTTGTCCTCCATAGATCCAACTGTGAACATACCCCAAGCAAACTTACAAAGAGATACTTCCAAATTTTTTTGGCCCAAAAATGATTTCCTCTAACATTACTAAAAGTAAAATATCCACGAGCTGATTAATGAAAGCCGACGTGCAGGAAATCCAAGCTCTACCTTCTGTATTGCAGCAGCAGCAGCAGCAGCTGCATTAACACAGCAGCAATAACACCTATGAGCACAGTCTTTCACTATTTAGAGAATACAAAAATAAAATAAAACCTTAATAAGAAAAAAGAAAAGCATAATCACTAGAATGAGTTTCCACTTCTAAATCACAGAAAAATCATTTAAGAAAAAGGCTAAAAGAAATCTGGTTAGGAAACTAGAGTCACATGAATTATACTTAACCAAAATTGGGTCTCCACCCACCCATTTGTTTTAACTTGTTGAGCCATCTGTCTATATATATATATATATATGATTCCAACATGTTCACACCTATTGGGATACACTCGCATCTAAATTTGTTAGTGCAAGAATGACCAAAGTGTGATAGATTATAGATATAATATTGTCATTTAGGCAATGGTCTAAGGCTCCAAAGGCTCTTAGAATAGTATCTATATTATACTTCTTTTTTTAATGTTCAACATTTTTAATATGTTTTACTATGTTTGTAATAGTTTAAGAATGTAAAATTTTCAATCCTCCAAAAAAATTATTTTTCCTTTCTCTCTATCAAAATTAAAATTAGAATTAATAGTTTTCGAGACAAATTTATTATTGAAATCCATTGTTCAAATGGAATCAAACCTCTTTCCCTCTCCCATATGTGTGTGTTTGTTTCAAAAAAAAAAGGAAGTGGGGTAATTGTCCCACATTACTTAAGAGAGTGTGTTGTGTGTATAATTTGCTTCACCATTCCTTAAAAGTCATCATGGCTTTTGAGTGGAGTTGTTGTACGTCTTTGTATTAGAATCCTTTTCCCCTCTCTATTGTTTGTTGTGTTTGTTTCTCCAAAAAAAAAAAAAAAACCATTGTTCAATAATTAATGTATTAAATTAAATTATATAAAAATGTTGGATTCTTTTTCTAATTCATTTATAGCTTATAAATATTAAGTAGCAAACCTATACTAAGCCATATTTTTTAAAAGAATCTGTTTGAAACTAAATTGACATAATTAATAGAAACAACACCATTTTACAACTTTTAAAAAAAATTATTTTATATTTAAAATACTTCATGCATGTGAAAACCTTCCTTTTTCCCTCTCCATTGTGTGTTGTGTTTGTTTCTCAAAAAAAAAAAAACCATTGTTCAATAATTAATGTATTAAATTAAATTATATAAAAATGTTGGATTCTTTTTTCTAATTCATTTATAGCTTATAAAATATTAAGTAGCAAAGCTATACTAAGCCATATTTTTTAAAGAATCTGTTTGAAACTGAATTGACATAATTAATAGAAACGACGCTGTTTTACAACTTTTTTAAAAATTATTTTATATTTAAAAACTTCATGCATGTGAAAAACCTTCATAGAAATGTGGTCATCTTTGCATGAAAGGAATAACATGCTAATAACATGGTTAATATTTCAAATCACAGGGTATTAGTACAAAGAAACCAATTCAATCGAGGCTAAAAGTTAAAAAAAATATCAAATTGATGGCTTTGCAAAGAAATGTTTAACTAGTATCATCATTGGGATATTGAAGAAACTAATATCTTTCATAAATGCTCATTTTAAACTGTCACCATAGGCTACAAATGTGTTGAATCGACTTGATAATTGGATCTCTAGTGCTATCCAATACGAGGTACAATGAGCTCTAAAACATGATAAGAACAACCCTGATCAATCAAATATGAGACATGCACGACCTTTACTGCATCCAATACGGGCACCATGAAATCAATGAGCCCTAACATGATTAGTACAACATTGATCAATCGAAATCAGTGAGCTGTTGTAAAGAACATAATAAGGACACCTTGAATCAGTCTTTTTTTCGACTCCAAAATTGAGCACAAGTCACCAAAGCCTCCAAGTTTGACGAACTCATTTGAGTCTATGAGGATGTTAGCGGCTTTAATGTCATCGTTAAGGTATCTTATTTCTTATAAAGATAAGATAAGGCCTCTAAAGTTTCATTGAGAACTATGGTAATGCATGGCTCGAATAAGCTGTTTCAAAAAGAAGAGGATATAATGGATTTTGAACTAGAGAACATCACCATCAAAACTAAATTATCAACTTTGAAGAAACAATGGATAATCACAACCGAAATTAAATTTGAAGAAACAGTGGATTTGAAGAGGTTGAGGGCAAGAGAAGTGAAATGTTCTTAGTTGCTTCACTCTCAACATTGTCAAAATTAGCATATGATTGATCAAAATTGATTGCTTTGATTGCCACCACTTCAGAATTAATCATGGGCACACAATCAGTTGCTTTGATTGATCAAGATCAAGATTAATTATTTTGATCAAGATCGATTGCTTGATTGCCACCATCTTCCATAACAATTTTCATCTCAATTAATTTATCTCACATGTCAATCTTTGCTTCCTTCTAAAGAAATGAAATATTTATTTTGTCAATCATTATACACATATTTTCTTACGAATCATAATAGGCTCTTCAATCACTTTCTCAGCTAATACATTTAGGAGCATTTAATTCAAGTAATGCTAGATTCTTGTAATCTTTGATCCATGGAATCACATTGCAACAATATAGGATTACGATGTTTGGTTCATTAATTACAATTTTATCATAATTCAAGAATGTAATTGTGGTGCCTGAGCTCAAGATGACTACGAAGTTTTGGGTCAAACTCCCAATTTACTTGTTTTTTATGGGTGTAGAATTTCTTACAATGGAAAAACCTCCTAAAGCCAACCCAATGGCCCAATGGAAGGTGCTTTAGGCCCAATCTGTATTATGTTACCTAGTGGGTCCCTCTAAGATATATTCCTAATCAGATAAGGCCCACTATTCATGACTGATGTGACTGTCTTGAAACTTGCAATTGTAGTCAAATAGTGCTCAGTGAGCGATTTCCCCCAAGGCATTATCGTTCCCATCTGATATAGGCCATGACTTGGCACTAGGCCCCAACTTGGCACTGGTCCACGATCTAATATGGGCCTTGACTTGGCTTTGGGCCCTAGACTCTCAACCACACAAGGGCGAATGGATTGGGCCTGAACATGGGGCTCATACAGTAACATTCCTATACTTGATTTATAACTTAGGAACAATTATAATTATTATAATAATAAAATGATTGAGATAGTTTTTAACACCTAAAAATACCAAAATTGACTCTAAACTAAAAAATACCCTTGCAAGACCCAAAATTACCAAATCACCCCCAAAACCTAAAAATAACCCATAATCTTCAAAATGACCAAAATACCCTTAAAACCTCTAAACAACTAAAAATGCCTTTAAGCCTCTAAAATGACCAAAATACTTTCAAAAACCTCTAAAATGGTCAAAAACACTCCCAAAACCATCGAAATGACCAAAATATTTCTAAAACCTAAAATCATTGAAATGGCCAAAATACCGTTAAAAAAGACCTATTATGTAGCGACTAAAGAGATCATTTATGTATAATTTTAATCACGTGACTTTTTTAATGAATTATGTGACTTGTTTAAATAATACACATTGATAATCTTATAAATCGTCATGTAACATGTTGGAAAAAGTAACTCTAAACATGTTTGGAACCAAACTTTATCCATAAATTTAGCCAAGTTTATAGGGCTCACTTTGCTAAATAGAATTCCAATACAATAAAAATATCATTTCAAATAATATTTCGAATCATTGACATCTACATCATTAGTGATTATTTTAGAGATAAATACATTTTTGTCCCTATATTTTAGGCCTACTTTCAATTTGGTCCCAAATTTTCTTACCATTCAATTTAGTTTTTATATTTTCATACTTGTAGT
>NW_027070603.1:0-1884 GCF_002906115.3 Quercus suber | reverse complement strand
TTTTTTTAATAAAAAGTTTCTAAAAATATTTCATAAACCAATGCCTTAAGGCATCCGTTAACTTTTTTCTTCAATAAATCAGAACAGTGTACCCTTCAAACTCCTCATATTTTTTTTAATTGGATGTGAATTTTGAAAATCTAACTATTAAGTTGCATGTTTATTATGTTCATAATATGTATGTCAAATTTCATTCAAATTGGATGTTATTTACTATTCAATCAATAAACTTTTTTTTATGTAAAATTTTATACTATAAAATCTTGAAATTTAAACATTTGGTTAATAATACTAACTTGTGTGACCCACCACCTTTACTTAACCATTCATAATTAATCAAACGAATTAACAAGTTGTAAGATTGAGTGTAAGAATAGTTGTACCCCCATAGTATTGTTGATACATACTATTATTGGCAATAGAAAATTTGTTTTTTACTTTTTGTTGCAGTTTTTTTATTTTAATTAACAAAATTAACTATTTAAAAAAAAAAAAAGAAAAAAAAAGAAAAAGAAGAAGCAAACTTTAATATTTTTGTCATACATTTAGCATAAAAGCTATTATATTTTTTGTCTAATATTTAGCAAATAAATTATCAAAAACTATGGAATACCAAACGTACACATAGTTGTTGTATATAAATCTCATAGTTTTAGATAGCTTTATTTACTTATTTTTTTAAGAAGCTTATTTAGTTCAAAAACCATGTAATATTATAATATGAAGTTATGAATAAAATATGTTGAAGGCAAAATTTTGGTGGGGGCAGAGGGGAGGGAAGAAAGACCGATTTTTTGACTAAAATGGGATAAAGTTGTGCATGCCCAAATTTGCAATAGCCAATAGGGCTGGTGTGGAGGATAGGGAATGGAAGAGTGTCCATATATATGGTGATAAATGGGTGCCCACCTTGAACGTACCATGCTGAAGTCCTCTCCTTGAGATGGGGTCTGGATGCCTAGGCAACAGTAGCAAAGCTACTTGAATTAAAACATAAATTAGTAGAATCTTCACTTATCCGAGAAGTGTTCAACGAAGAGGAAGCAGAGATGATATCCAGAATTTTACTCGAAAATCCAAGCATACCAAATCGTCAAGTAAGTTTGGACCCATAGCAAGGCAAGAGCTTTCTCTGTTCATTCTACCTAGCTTAATTTTGAGCATCGTCCAACCCAACCTATGCGGAATGCTCGTATTTTGTAGACACAGAGAGTGCATGTATAGAGGGCAATATATATGGCAGTCCGAGGTGCCGAAATAGTTAAAAGGTGCTTCTATGAAGGGCCTGCAATTAAATATATCCTGTAGTGAGTCTAGTGACCCAAAAGGGAGTCTTGCAATTCATAGAATCTTACATCGCCAATGGAAGCATATGGAGATGTGCTTATAAGGAGTGACATTTCTTTAATGTGTAGAGGCTTTTTCCCCATTACTATAAACTTTGAAGGAGAACAAAACCGTGAGGGGCATGAGCTCCAAAGCGGACAATATTTACACAATTAGAGCGGGATCGTTACATATCCTCCCTACAACACACAACTTGGCAAGGAAGCTGATTAAACCTAATGCCAAATGTGAGATGTGGAGGGGAGGTTGAATCCATATCCCATGCAATGTGGGAGTGTCAGGGAGATGGCTTTTAAAAGCTGTGATTTTATACATTTGATGGAGGACGTAATGGTGATACAAACCCAAAATTTCTCATTAGAAAGAGCCCAAATCAAACGTGTTATATAGATTTATTAGTGGTTTGTACCTTCATTGTCTTATATTAATAAATTCATATATTTTCCTTGATGCAAGTATTTATTTTGTCATTTTATGAATGCTCTTAATATGAATGGTGTTTCTTGGGGTGTTTAGTGTTGACCTGAGTTGTTGGGG
>NW_027070602.1:0-61246 GCF_002906115.3 Quercus suber | reverse complement strand
TAAAATCCCACCCTCGTAAACAAATTAGGGAACCTGTCGCTATTAAAATCACCCCACCATGGATCGTGCCAAGCTTGACCTTAATTCCATCCCCAATTAAAAATTTGAGAAATCTGCTAAAAATCCCACCCTCATCAGATGCTCTTCCATAACTTACCCCATGTGAGCTCCTAGGCACCTCCGTAAAACATCCCCCCCCCCCCAACACACACACACACACACACACATGATTCTTCATACTTATAACAGGTCTCCACAAGTGCTCTCTTTCTATTGCAAATCTCTACAACCACATCCCTATCAAAAGCTGAACTAAACGAACTATGCTTTCGAATCCCCTAACCACCTTCCTTCAAAGGTGAGCAAACTACCTTCCAGTCAACTCAGTGATATTTCTTAGCATCCCTCATCCCCTCAAGAAAATCTCTTTGCAGATTATCTAATCTATGGGAAATATGAATGGGCATACTAAAGAATGACGTAAAGTACATAGGAAGAGAAGATAGAGTACTCTTGATAACAATGATCCTCCCCCCCTTTCGAAAGATAAAGTTTCTTCCATCCTACAAAGCTCCTCTCCACCTTTTCAATAATCATATCCCATACAATTCAACAAGCAGAGTGACTTTGTTTATAAGATTATATGCCCAGGATGTATGAGAAAAGAAAGCAAAGTGTTATATACCCTATTTGTTTATTAATATGGGTGACAAAAGTTTGCTAAGCCATTACCAGATAAGTACACTGTCCTACCAGATTCTTTGGCACAACACAACACCTACTACAAGACTAGTAGTATCCTAAAAAGATCTGAAATGTATAACTTTCTCAAGCTGTGAGCAATACTTACATTCCATATCCTTGCGATATTTGGACAAATTATTATTAACTTCTTCTATTTTATTTTGCAGCATATTCACCTCCTTCTCAGCTTCACGGGATTTTGTATTCAAGTCATCAAACTCCATTCCAATAGACCTGCACAGGAACAATATCAACTTGAAGAGAAGTACCAATGCATATTGAAAAAACAAAAAGGATAAAAACAAGAGAAATAAACACCCAAAAAGTTTGGAGGTGCCTCTGCGCTCTGACCTATGGGCAGACAACCCTCCATCACATGATGGAGATGGTATCTTATCTATCAAACATACGTAGTATCTCTCTCATAATGTGTGGGGCCCACACACTGTGAGAGAGATGCTACATACATCTGATACATAAGATCTTTTTTCCACATGCGACAACAAAACATATGGGGTATTTGGGGGGGGTGAAAAGGAATGGTAGGATTTGGGGATGAAACAAAGGGGGGAAATTGAGATATGGGTTGTTGTTCCAAGCTTGTGAACAGTAACTCATCAACAGTGTTTTGGCTCTTTATGGACTATTTGGGGTAGTTTAGGGTTATGAAGTTTCAGATTTTTGCATTTAAAAGATAGCAAATCATGTGTGCGTGCAAGGTTTTAAGTTGCTGGGAATTTAAAAATGGAAAATAAAAAGAACAAACTTCAAGGCATCAGACCTCAAAGAAGGTTATATCACAGAAACCTCAAACAAATCTTCATAGGCTCTAAAAATTTGAAAATATGTTCTTTTCCTCTGTTGAATAGAAAGCATTACATCCATATAAATAGATGGCTAATGCCTAACCCAGATGACTAATACCTACCCTAACAAGACTTGGACTCATTGGTCTTTGATAACAAGCCCAAACTATATAACTAAACTCACAAATAAAACACAATAAAAGAGTCTAACCTTAATTTAAGACCCAATCGACCCATATCTAAAAACCATAAAATTAGAAAATTGCCCCTAGCACTTAAAAATAAATTAAATTAACATTGGCTTCTCGCTTCCTGCATCACTTAATCATGTAAAGAGTGAGAAGTTGAGAGTTATGTCTTGGTAATGCAAAAGAGAGCCATGACTCATACATCATATGAGCTTATGTGGATTTAAACACCAACTTAAGGAATTAAGGTTTGATGTGCAGTTACCTATAAGTATGTATTGTGACAACTAGGTAGCAATCCATATTGCTTCAAATCGTGTTTCGTGAGCGAACTAAGCATATATAGGCGGATTATCATCTTGGATTATTTTTTATAAGTAATGTAAAATTTCATTGATATCAAAAAATAGAGTCACCCTAGTATACAGGAAGTATACAATAGGCCATACAATCAATCATGCAAATTACATAAATCTATAACAGACCATAAGGACTGACTATACAAAACTGACATCCAATCCAACAAAGTTCTAAAGAAATATAATTTAAGATCAGGCATAATTCTTTTAGTCTCTTCAAAACTCCTGTTATTCCTCTCCTTCCACAGACACCAAATCAAACAATGTGCGGCAGCCATCCATAAATACCATTGCAATGATGCTGAAAAGGACCTAGCCAACAAGCTAACAACTCTACAACTGTCTTCTACATCACCCAATAAACTCCAAACAAATCCAACACCATAGACCACAACTCTGCTACCGGTGAAGTAAAAGGTCGTCTATTGATTCCCCATTATGTTTACACATATAGCACCAATCCAATAATACATTCCTTTCTCCGTAAATTATCAATCATCAAGATATTCTCCAAAGCTGCAGTCCAAACAAAGATAGCAACTTTAGAAGGAATCTTGGATTTCCAAATGCATTTCCGAGGGAAAGATTTATCACAATTGCCAAGTAGAACCCAGTAGTACCCACCCATGTAAATCCCTTTTTCTTATCTGGTTTCCAACACATTTTATCCTCCCCATTGCCTCTAACTAAAACACCATAAATCATATCCATGAAATGTGATAAAGACTCCAACTCCCAATCCTACACAACCCTTATGAAATTTACATCCCAATGAAGGACTCCATTAGCATATTGCATAAGATTAGCCACACTAGCCTTCTTTTCACGACAAATCCTAAACAAATAACTCAGGAAAGCACATAGGAAGAGAATTATCCCCACACCATCAAGCCTGCCAAAACTTCACTCTAGATCCATCCCTTACGTCATACTGGAGACATCTTGACAACATAGGCCAACCTTAGCTAATATACTTCCACAAACTCACCCTGCAAGAAGCATACATTGAGTTGGAACACTAGACCCCAACCCCCCCCCCCACACTCACATCCATACTTCGCTTCATCTTGGATTCTTGTTCAAAAAAGGGTAGAAAATGGAGTTATTGGAATCCCATATGTTTTTACAAGAGCTCAAATTGGGATGTGCAGTTCTCTTGGGATTTGAATGATTGGGAGTTGGGTTCAGTGGCGGATTTCCCTCATATCTTGGAGTCCAATACCCCTTCAAAAAAAAAAAAGGGGACCGAGTGAGATGGAAGCTGAAGAAGAAGAAGGGTTTTCACATTTGCTTTCATTATAAAGCACTACGAATTTCCCCATCTGTCATCTTTCCTTGGAAAGGTATTTGGCGAGGTAAGGCACCTAAGCAAGTTTCTTTTTTTGTTTGGACTGTGGCTTGGGTAAAGATACTCATTAGTGGTAATTTAAGGAGGAAGGGTTTCATCTTTGTTGACTGGTGTTGTATGTGCCAATGTTGTGGGGAGAAAGTTGATCTTTTATTGCTTCATTGTGAGAAGGCTTATCAATTGTGGCTTTTTGTCTTTTGATCTTTTGGGGTCTCTTGGTTCTTACGAAGAACAGCGCTAGACCTTTTTGGTTGGAGGAATTGGTTAGGTAAGCACTCGTCAGACATTTAGAACTTAGTACCGTTATGTCTGATGTGGTGTTTATGGAGGAAGCATAATAGACACACATTTGAGGATGTGGACAATTTAGGAGACCAGTTGCTTTGCTTTATTCAGTGGTTCCATCTCAAGTTTGGGGACTCACATTTGGTGATTCCATTCCATTGTTTATAAGTTTTCCCCTCTATTGTAATTAATTTTTCTGTTTTATTCTTCCTTTGATTGTACCTTTTGACTACTATGTGATATTTTCTCATATAGTAGAACATACATATTAGGGGTAAATCTACTAAAATGATTATTACAAATAATGTGTGTGAGGGTAGTTAATTAACCCTAAACACACCTCAAAAGAATATAAAAACAACCTCCATCCTTCTTGATTTTTCACCATTATAAAAAGATTGCATTGAAGCAAAAAGGTCAATAATAGATCATTGATTAGAGAAACGACCCAAAAGCTAAAAGGTCAATTATAAAAAGTTTATACCTTATACTCATGTCTGCAGACACAAACATATTGAACAGGTCCATAATAGATCATTGATTTGACATCTCACCTTGACCGTCCCAAGGGCACATCAAAAAGGCCAAGCCCAAAAGGTTGTATGAGATAAACAACCAGCATTCATGGACTGATCAATAATGCAAGCATATGCTTTGAGCAAAGGAAATTTGGCCCGTCTTAAACTTTAGCAATCTACATCGATTACAATGCAACTCTCTCACTGTTCATGTTATTTTCCTATTTCCAAATTGATTCAAGGTTTAACTTGGTTTAACAGTTTAGAAGATCAACAGATGATCAAACCAAACTAAATCTCCGAAGTTCTAATAGAATGAAAATCTTAAGATTATTCACACACAGCCACAAGAAAGTAAAAAGAAAAATGGAAACTCAAAGAAATAATCCTCTCCTTCAGAGGTTCAAAGCTAATCAAAATATATCAAAAAGTTGATTCCCTAACTATTGTTAGAAACATCTGAAAAGTCATATTTCAAACACATTCCTGAAGTGACTAAATATTGTCAACTGATAGGAACAACAGTAACCTTTGTTAATTATTAGCAATGCATAGCCTGGGAAAAAGACCTATGAATACAGGCATTTTAGTAACACTGGCAGAATAAAAACAGAGTAATATAGAGGAAAATCTGAGAAATAAGACTAATGTACTAGACTATCAAGCATTAAAGCTCTTTACCTTGATATATAAGCTAAAACTAAAATATCACAATATTCCTCGCTATATGAAATCAATTTGGAGGGAGGCAAAAAGAAAACAACACAAAGAAATGCCATCTTGAATTATGCAGCATGCTCACATTTAAGGATCTTAAAAAATAGCATAGAAAATAACACTGAAAACAGAAACGTTATGAGTATAATTTTAGTCATCTGCAGGAACCTTATGTGATACTGATCTGAATAATATATTCTAAAGGCCAGCTTTAAATTATCAAAGACTGATTGCAGAGATATCATCTTCTAGAGTAGTCATATTACAAATAAAAGAAATAGGTAGAACAACCTTAGGACTTGAGTGATTTCTCTTTTCAAATCCTTGTCAGGTGGAAGCCTCCCTTTCAGTACTCCTCTAATTCTGTCCTTGTACTCATCAACTCTTTAAATAAATTAGAAACAAAACACCATCAGCTTCAAAACACAAGAATACGTGCTAACTAAAAACTAAAGCAAAGAAAAGAAGAGAGATCTGATTTACATTTTTTTGTGTTTCTTCTTGTGATTCTCCAACTCTGCCTTCTTTAGAGACAGTTTCACTCTGTCCTCAGAATCAGCAGCCATAATGTCTTTTTCTCGATTAACAGCCTTTATCTTTTGCTCTATGCTATATAGATCACTTTGCTTTTGACGTATGTTTGATTCAAATTCTCTTTCAGCAAGCTGGTTTGTTTTTCTCTCAACCTCAATACGCTGCGCAATTAAGATTAAAGTTACTTAAATATAGCATAATGCGTTCGCTAAGACTAAGGCTGTGAATTCCAAACAAGACTGGCGAGCAGGGTCACACTCACCATGTTCTTTTCTCTTTCATCGATGTGAGAAAGATTAACGTGAGAATTTTGAAGTTCGAATGAATCACGCTCATTATCCTTCTCTTCTATGCGTTTCAAGATGCCACTCTGCATGGATCATGATTGAAAAACCTACATGAAACATGAAGGAATTGACAATTGGAAAATTTATGAAATGCATACTTTGTAACCACAAACCTTGATCTCTAATTTAGCCTGCTTCTGAGCCTCAGCATTTTTCCAACGGTCATTTGCATCCATATAACAGTTCCATGCTGTCTTAAGTTCATTTTCATTTGATATCTGAAAAAGCATCCCTTGCAATCAATGCTACTACAAACAGTTGAGAGAAAGCTCATATATTTTGGATTTTGAAACAAATAAAAAATTTCTCAACTCTGATAGTCTGATTTAACAACAGAATATTGAGAACATATATATGTACATTGAGAAATGTTACGTCCACAACTTTTTTACAACAAATCCCAAGGTTATGTTTAGTAACAGTTTTTGTTTTCTATTTTCAAAAACTTGTTTTTGGGAATATAATGAAAAAACAATTTTCATGTATTTTTGAAATCAGAAATATGTTTGGTTAGTTGAAATTAACAATATAGTTTTTTGAAAAAAAAAATAGAAAATACTAAAATATGTTGTTACTAGGATTTAAACTTTAATGCTAACTCATTAAATGAGATAGATTCATTAAATTAAATGCGTGTTTTCATTAACTTTTGAAAATTAAAAACTAAAAACAGCCTTTTGCATTTTTTAGTTTCCTTCACAAATTAAGTTTTGAGAATAATTTTTGTTTTCTGTTCATTTTGGGTTGCCAAACAAATTTTTAGTCTCAAAAATAGAAAATTGTTTTTGGAAATAAAAAATAAGGGAAAAAAACAGTTACCAACCATACCCTAAGTGGCAAGTTGTTATTGGCTGTTCCTGGTGGAAAAAAAAGTAATTTCAATTGTGGGTTCAAATTAGAACCAATAACAGGCTAGCACCTATTATTTGTTGTGAAAATATTGTAATCATAGCGCTTCTCATGTTCATTTCTATGAATAAAGATACATCTAGCCAAAAAATTCACCTTTTTATCCTCCATATCCTTCTCAAGATCCATCAACCTTGATTTTATTCGATTTATGAGGCTCAAAGAAACTTCATTGCTGAAGGGGATATCTAGAACAGACCCTAGATTATGCCTTGCAAAAAATTTTTGGATGGTGGTATCTCGTTCGGTCTTCAAGGACAAATGAGCCTGAAGCCAAAAGCAAAAGAGATTATTAGGAAAATGATCCACATGAATTTGAAAGACTTTTTGACTGTCAAAATATGCATAGTTTCCCTTACTTCAGCTTCAGTTTGAAGCTTGCTAATCTCCCAGATATATTCATTAATTGTCTGCTTAAGAAAAGAACTTTTAGTCTCTGTGTCGTTCATTTCCCTCTCCAACTTGCTTATTTTAGATTCCAAAAGTGCAATCCTTTCTTCAAACTTGTTTTTCCATTCATTCAACTCTTCATCAGTGTCTGACCAAAACAAGATGAAAAAATATGAGAACACCCAACAAAGAAAAAAAAAATGCAAGAATGAGACAGAATATCCTGCTTTTGTTAAAAATTCAAACCTTCATTCTCCTCAGCAAGAGCAGCATACTGTTTCTGCTGCTCCTTAAACAAAGTGCTTCTTTCAACAGTCTTGTTTGCTATCTGTTCCTGTAGTTTCCGCAAATCTTTCAGAGTTGTTTCAGTGTGGTGAACTTTGGCATCCACGATTTGGATGCTTCCCTCCAATTCCTGCATTTGAATTTTCAGAGATTCTGCTTTCTCTTGATCTTGAGCAATGCTTTCCCGAAGCTGTAGGAATCAATGAAATAACTCTATTAAAAAAGTCTAGGTAGACAGCATGTCATCAAAATTTTCATGTATAATTGGTACAACTGGAATACTAATCAAGTTTCATAACAACTCAAGCAAGTCAAAAAGAAAGTGCACTAGCACTTCAAGACGCTTCCAGAAGCCACCTTCCCAAACATGCAAACCACCCCCCCCCCCAAAAAAAAAAAAACAAAAACAAGTAAAACTGAATAAATCATAAAGACCCTCATTTTTATTCTCAAAAAAAAAAAAAAAAAAACTTTGTCCTTAATTTATTTTATCAAGAGGGAAATTGTTGGTGCTGTAAAAATTTCAAGCGAAGCTCTGGGAACCAAAAAAAAAAAAAAAAAAAAAAAAAAATAGTATATATTTGTAGTCAGGTTGGGTCTGTNCACTTTCTCAATCCCTTATAAAATAATTTGTTTTGTTAATTAATTAATTAATTAATTAATGTGCTGCAGACTATTATAGAGTGCTTAAGCTTTCATGCACAGGAGAATTGCCTCCCAATGCGCGTTCAGGCCACAGTTTCATTCATGACCCCAAGGTATAAGAAGAAGGTCTATTGTTTAATAATAATAATAATAATAATAATAATAAAAAATGTCTTTGATTGAGATTGTAGGTCGCGGGGGAAACAGAGACAAAAGGACAGATTAAGCTCCGATTCAAGACTGCAGCTGGCAAGGATGTGGTGTGCATAAGGTCGTTTCAGCTGACGCAGAAGGCTCCAAGATGGAGTATAAGGCCATCGAGAGTGTTCTTCAAACAATTAATCCTCACTCTGGTGAAAAAGTTTGCCTTAGCTATCGATGTGCTGACATGGACCGAGAGATCCCTGCTTTAATGGGCGTCTCTTAGGCTGTTCTCGAAAATGTCATTTTTGTACACCAAGATGAAGCTAATTGGCCTTTGCAAGACCCTTCCACGCTTAAAAAGAAGTTTGACGATATCTTCTCCGCTACCCGGTATATTATGCACTATCATTTTTTTCTTCTTTTCTTTTTATCATCTTTCATATCTCTATTAAAAAATTATCTTAGTTTTGGTTTTGGACGCACATTGCAAATTATGTTTTACTTTAGGGTGAACTTTGCAAATTATTATCAAATTAAGGTTTTGATTGCAAAATTTTGAAGTTTTCAGGTGCATATTGCAAATCCCCCTACGGAATAATTAACCCTAAGATTAAAGAGTATTTCAAATAGCCTTTTCCATGATTTTGAGTGCTTGAGCAAAAATGCCTCTGTTATAACTTCATGTATGCTTATTCAATTTTTCATTGCAATTTTTCTTTCTGTATGCACATGCTTTATCTAATTTTTTTAATATGTTGGTGATAATGACGTGAATTAAGTTACAATACTTGGTCATGTACTATGAAGCAGATATACAAAGGCATTGGAGGTCATAAAAAAACTTCACAAGGATCAGGCTCAAGAAATAAAGACCTACAAACTCAAATTGGAGAATCTTCAAACTTTGAAAGATGCTGCATATAAGGTTTTTCCTCTTATCCCCCTTGTACTGAGATAATTTTATACGTCCACACGCACACACACATATATTACTTGTGTGTGGTCAGCTGAGATCCTGAGGAAGAGATTGTAGTCACATTGGTCATATGACACCCCCAGACAGGGAGCCAGTGGCCTCGGAACAGGTTAGCCCGATCTCGGAGGCCCGCCTGTACCAACGGAAACCTGCTGGCAACGGGACTCGAACCTAGGTGGGTTAGACGAAACGTCTGAATCTTACCAGCTGCGCCAAGCCCCGTTGGCAAATTAAGGACAAAGTTTAAATAAATAATTGTAATTTAAAATTATAACCTTACTTAATAAAATAAATATTATTATATATTTAACTGTTAAATTGTATATTCTTTATCTCTTAATATATATGTCAAATTTTGTGTCAATCAAATATTATTTATTATGTGATCTATAAGTTTATATTTTAAGCATAATTTTTAACTACAAAAACTAACAATTGAAACAATTTGTTAGGTAGCATCGTTTACAAACTATTTAGGAAAATAACATCTCGAGCCTGTAAGACTCGAGTTTACTATAGCAACTCGAGTATCAAAAACTCGATTTCTATGAAAATTTAGATCGAACTCGAGTTCCATAAAAGAAAAACCATAAATCAAAACCTGAGACAAACCCAAGCAAGCTTAAGAAAGCAAAGTCGAAACAAAAACCCAGAAAACCCAATCACAAACCCAAGCTGCGTTGATGCTCACCGTCACTCCGGTGATACTCACTACTAATCCAATCAATTATGAGGTTTTTGATTGGGTTTTGTTCTTGGGGCTTGGAAGGATCAGTTTTTGTTTTGGGTTTGCTTCTTGGGACTTTGGAAGTTTGAGAAAGGAGAGTGGAAGAAGAACACGCTAGATGTTTGAGAAAGGAGAAGAGTAGTGGGATGGTAGGAGCAGAAACATGGAGAAAGAAAAAAAAAGAATGAAGGAAGAAGGAAAAAATTACAACTAGGTGGAAAAACAAAGAAATTGAATCTCTTAGGCTTGATTTCTAAGAGCAAAATCGAGTTTCTTAGGCTCAAGATGTTAATTTCTTAAATAATTTGGAAACATTGCTAACTAATAAAATTGTTTAGGGATTGGTGTTAATTTGCAATTTTTTCATATAAACTACACTATTGCATGATTTGCTCTTTTATGACTTCAATTTGTATTACAATTTGATGAATAAGCCATTACTTAAACGTGTAATGACTTACAAAAAATTTGTCAAACAATTTCAAATACTACAAAAAAATAACTAAAAAATTCGAATATTAAAACTTCTAAAAGACCAAAAAATATTAAAGAATCAGATGATTCACTGCTTATAATTTATTGAAACAAAACAAAATGTATATGACTAAACAATAGAGATATATAAGAGAAAAATGGGTTACATTCAAAAATGGTTAAAGAGAGTTTGGTGGTTTATGTACAAAAATTACATTTTAAAAAATACATGAAAAACCATAAAATAAACTTCTTCTTTTTTTAACAAAGTAGAGGAGAAGAAAATAACAGAAGAATAGTTCATACCTCCACTTGGCTTTAAAAAAAATATATTGAAGTTTGCCCTGCTTTTATAGTGTCCATGATTAACCTTGCAAATTTTATGATAAATTATCAACGTTTGAATTTGACTTTAAGTTAGACTAATTAGAGAGATAGAATTTCACTCATTGTTAAGTTTGGACTAAACAAAAATAATTTTGTTTAAAAAAAAATGATAATGATGAGTTTAAGTTTAAGTTGGACTTGTTAAAGAGATAGAGTTATACTCATTGTTAAGTTTGGACTAAACAAAAATAATTTTATTTAAAAAAAAAATGATAATGATGTGGCAAGCTCTAGTGAGGTCAATAAAAATTTAAAAGCTTCGATTTCAAACTCACATTTATATATCAAAAACTAGTTAATGTGTTTTAGTTTTATGACACATATAAGTTGAAATTTTATTGCATCTAAAATAAATAAATAACAAACTTATATCCTATCAAAAAATAAATAAATAACAAACTTCCAAAATAATTTCTAAAATTGTTTCCAATTTCCATCATAATAACTTCTTGAAAATTCTCTTTACATTCTATTTTTCTCTCTAAATTTTTAAAACAAAATTATATTTTTGTTCTTAAAATCCAAAATGTCAATCATTTTTGTTATTTTTTTCCCATTTTCAAGCTTTTGCCATCGTAATTTACTAAAGAGAATACAACCAAAACTATATATTTTAGGGAGTATCATTTATTTAATGTCTTTTTCTTTTCTTTTCTTTTCATGAAAATAATATAGTTTACGTTTAAATATCTAAGGCTTAAAAATTAACCACCACAACATAATTAATTCCTCACTCTTTCACACCTTCATGCATCAACAGTTCAACACTCGCATAATTTTCTCCTCTCTCTCTCTCAACCCTTATCAGCAAGCTCCTTAGAAAAACCACCGTCCATGCACCGAGTTTGCTCTCTAGTGAGCTGAAGTCGTGGTAGGATCCAATTGTCTTTTTGTTTGTGGAGGTGATTTCATCAAATTCATTACTTGTGCAAGTGTGGGGTTAATGATGAGACCCAAATCTAGAAGTTTCCCAAATTTTATGGTTTGAGTTATGAATCCCAATTCATTTTTCTGCTTAATAGTTAATATCACAAAACCCATGGCTTCAAAGTTATGCAAAAACAACAATTAAAGGGAAATAATATAATTAAAGATTGAAATTTTTGAGTTGGGAATAAGCTTAAGATTGGTAAAAATCAAATGGGTTTATTGCAAAAGCTTCGAAGACTTTTGTAGAAACAACAAAGAAAGAGAGGAAAAAAACAACAACAACAACATTGATTGTTAAAAACTGAATGGGTTTGTCACAAAAGCTTTAAAGACTTTCTCTTTTTTGCTTAAAATCACAAACTCATATCTCAAAAAATTTACAAAAATAAAATAGAAAGAGCAACAAATTAAAGTGGTTGAGATTCTAAGCTTGGGACTAGAGGGAGAGAGCAGGTTGGTTAAGTGAGTTTGTGATTGTGTTGCTGGCAACAATTCCCAAACTTTGGTGGTGTCTTTGGAATTAATTCCAACCAATCCTTGCCATTTACTGCTAAAGGCATTGGTGTAAGGGTTGTGGGTGTTGAATTGTTGATGCCTGAAGGTATGAAAAAGTGAGGAATTAATTATGTTGTGGTGTTTAATTTTTAAGCATTAGATTTTCCCCTTGCCACATATTCTTCATTAGTGTAAAAAATGAAGAGAATGGGAGATATTTAAACTAGAGGGGAGCCGGACAGGACTTCTGTCCCTAAAAACTTAACAAGAGTGAACAGAAAAAGGAAAAGTATTTTAAATTTTTAACGTGGAAAAGTATTTTATTGATACATGTATCAATAAGAACACAGAAAATGAATGGCACTATACAGGGTTTTATGGAGAACCAGAAACTGCAAGGAGGAGTGAAGCTTAGGACAATTTCCATAGTTTAGCCCGCAATCAAAATACACCATGGATTTGTGCAAGGGATTTCAATGAATTGGTCAGACAGAAAGAAAAACTCGGAGGTGCAACATGTAATCACAATCAGATGCAGCTTTTCGGGGATGTCTTAGATGAATGTGGATTTATGGATCTTGGTTTTGTTGGCCCTTGTTTCACCTGGAGTAAACACTTTGAAGATGGACGCTCAATATGGGAGAGACTTGACAGAGGAGTGGCAAATAATGCTTGGTTTCAAAAATTTCTAGGGTCACGTGTTCACTATCTTCACTTTGATACCAGCGATTGTTCACCTTTTCTCATAAATCTTTTGAGTTTGGAACCTCCCCCATAGACAAAAAATTTCAGATTTGAAGAGATGTGGTTGTCAGACGGAAGGTGTGGTGAAACAGTAGAAGCTTCATGGTGTAGCTCGCATTATGGACAAGGGGACAATATAATCTTAAAGAAGGTTGAGAGATGTGGGAAAGATCTAAATTGGAGGAATCAAAATATTTTTGGGAATGTCAAACTGGAATTACTGATTCAAGCCAAAAGGGAAGCAGTGATCAATGGAAACAACTCACAGGTAAGGAAGCTTAAGATTGAAATTAATATTTTACTTGATAGAGAAGCACAGATGTGGAGCCAGTGTTCTCGTGTACTTTGGTTGGCTCATGGTGACAGCAACACAAGATATTTTCACACGAAAGCAACTCAAAGATACCGAAAAAATTTGATTGGAGGAATAAGGGATACAACTGAGACTTGGCAAACTCAACTCGAGGACATCAATATTGTTTTTCTGCAATACTACTAGGCTTTTTTTTTTCTTCTAATCCAATAGACCAAAGCACAACTTTGGACAAAGTCCCATGGGTCATAACAAAGGAGATGGAGCAATTATTAACAGGTGACTTCCTAGAACATGAGGTAACTATGGCATTAAAACAAATGGCACCACTCAAAGTGCTTGGTCCAGATGGGATGCTTCCGTTGTTTTATCAACATTTTTGGTAGATGGTAGATCATGATGTGATTAGATCGATTTTCTCTTGGCTAAATACAGGTACATATCCCCATCCTATTAATCATACTTTTGTTACTCTCATTCCAAAGACAAAAAATCTTGAGTATGTTACTAAGTATTGCCCCATGAGTTTGTGTCATGTGCTTTACAAGATTTTTTTCTAGAGTACTATATATTATGAAATCTAATTTCATAAAATATAATTTCTAGTAACTCTTTACTAAAGTAATTAGCCCTAACACTCTGAATAACTAAATACATTAAACTTATCTCAAGAGAATGTTTTATATCTCTATAAAGAGACCATGAATTCCATCTTGAGAATATGTGTTTCTTCAACATTACGTGTGGTTACCCAATATACTGGGGTTTATACCGTTTGTCTAGATCTCACTTTTGATATATTAAAGCAACTTACATTTCATGATCGAGTTCACTATTCTCTTAGGATTGAGAGTTTATGTAAATGAGAAGTCGTGAGATTTATTATTCGTTTGACAGTTGTTGATAGAATAATAAATCTCACAGCAAGTCTAGTTCAATATGTTTTATACACTTAAAACATATTAACATGTCACATACTATGCATCTTAAGGAGTATATGATAATATCCAAACATTAATGTTATCATTATTTTAAATAACAATAAAACAAGTTTATTACATAGAACATAATGTCATACATGGCACACAATAGGATTTTAGGTGGTTAGTATGCCATTGCAAGCATAATTTGAGAAGTTTGATCGGGTTCTTCAGTCCTCCAAAATCCTCCAAAATCACTTGTGCACAAAATGTTTCAAGTCAAAATAAACACAATTTTAAATTTTATTTATTTATTTTATGAACGAGAATATTATATATACTACTATTTAAGGGGCTTTCCCTATTTGGATTGGATTTTTTTGGGTTCTAAAATACTCATAAATCCCTAGGTTTAAGTAGAGATAAAACTAAATGATAGTTTGGTAAAAATTCATATCTATCTTACACTAAAACATTGCATACAAAATAAGAACATTCTTTCACTAACTTACTTCTTCAAAGTAACTATACGTTTATTGTTTTTTTTTTTAACAACCCATGTTGTTGCTGTTTTTTTCCTTAAAAAAAAAAACACCCATGATTATCCAAAAACAAAACTAAATATATAAAAAAAAAAACTAGGGGTGTGGTAAGTATTATGTATGATGAAATAATTTTTTCACCACACTCCTATATTTTTTTTATGATTGAAAAATATAATAACCTCAAATTATAACAAATGTTCTAAATTAACTCTTACACAAGCTCGTGCTGAGAGGCTAATAACTTATAACTTTAGTTGTAAACTTTTTTTTTGTTTTTTTTTGGAGGGTGAACTTCAGTTGTAAACTTGTAATCCAAAAACCGTACACCCTGAATTTTATCAAAAAAAGTACACCCTGAATTTGCCTCTTTTTATTAGACAAATTGGGCATGGGAATTGGAATTAACCACTTTAGTTCTTCCGGTAAAAAAAAAGAAAAAAAAGAAAAAAAGAAGAAGTTAAAGTTGAAGGCTAAGGTAAAACGTAAAAATGGGGGGACAGGATGAGTGGGGATGGGAGCAAGGGTTGGCAGACGAAGATCTCCGAGCAATTGACGACGCAATCGAATCGGCTACCAAGAAACGACGCTCTGACGACTTTGGGGAATCATCAAATCCCCAAAGAAGTAGAAGTCGCCGGTTGCCAAGATCCATAGTGGCCCTCCAACACCCAAATACAAATCCTCTATCTCGATGTGAAATGAGATTGTCAGTGATGAAGTTTGGGGGTCGCATTCTGTACAGCAAGACAGCCATTGATGTAGAGCAAGCTGCAAACCACCTTCTTCACACCATCGCTAACTCCAAGTCCAAGAAGACTCAATTCGTTCTTGGATTCGACATTGAGTGGCGACCCAGTTTTACTAGAGGTAACTGCACCGTTTCTTCTTTCAATTAATCTGTCAACTGGGATTTCTTTGTTTATTATGGATAATTTTTGGACAATGAAATGATGGAGCAAATGGCTCTAGAAAGTAGAAACATTAACTTGTTCATTGCTATAATCATCTTGTTTTGTAATGCTATTTGCTGATACTGAAGGTCTTGGTTAAATGAGGTCTATCCTCCTTTTTTATTGGGTTGGAGGGTGAACATGAGTAGAAGTGACTTTTCTCTATGTTATGGGATTGCAAAGGTGTATTTCATGTCCTTTTTATTTATTTATTTATATGAGTCCAATTTTTCTTCACATGGTCGGATATTTTGGGTAGGATTTTATCTAGAGCCTTAACAAAAAGGAATATTACTTTATTGAATTGATGTTGCATCTGAAAATGTAATGTGATTCAATGATCGTTACTACTATGTTATGTTTTGAGAGTTGTAGTCATCAGTATTTGCTTTATTTGGGGTACACGCCTTAGAATATTTCTCTAGTGTATTGTTGAGGTAGAGTAAGTTGCAAAAGACCTTTTGTCGAATTTTGAAGTGAGGAAGGGAGATTTGGGTCGAGTTGTACTTGGATTCAACATTGATTGGTGACTCACTTTTAGAAAATTTCAGCAATGGAGGACTGTGGCAGCAACAATTAAAGACATATAACAGGTGTCCCTAAGCTAATTCTCATACCCAGCATTGATTTGGCACATATCAGATGTTGCCAATGCTACATGGGAGCTTGAAAAGGCTTGCTAGCAAATCTTGAGTCTTTATTTATCATATCTTTTAGCATTAATTAGTTTTTGGTCACATATATTTAGTTTTATTATTTTTTAAGTGCTAGAGGAAATTCTGTAATTTTTTGGTTTTGGATATGGACTGTGGTCCATCCATTAGGTCTTATTTTGGGTTTTATTAAGTAACTTGTCACTAATTCGTTTGTAAATGATACATAACTAAATATATATGAATTAATAAAAATTCAATTCATATTAACGAAAGCAATAAATACTTATCAAGAAAGAATCTCTTATGCCAATGTTCCAACATCTTTCATATTTAAGGAGGAAGAGAGGTTGTTGCTAGAGAGGGAATTCACGAAGGAGGAAGTCATCCAAGTTTTGAGTGAGATAGAGGGGGATAAAGCCCCTGGTCCTGATGGTTTCACCATGGCCTTTTTCACAAATGCTGGAGTGTTGTGGAAAAAGATGTCATGGTTTGAACGGTCTATGAATGCTTCTTTTCTCACTTTAGTTCAAGAAATGTAATGCTTTGAATATTAAAGACTTTTAGCCTGTCAGTTTGGTGGGCAATGTGTATAAGCTGCTATTCAAGGTGTTGGCTAATAGATTGAGGGTGGTGTTGGACAATCTCATCTCTGAGTCTCAAAATTCTTTGTTAAAGGAAGGCAAATTTTGGATTTAGTGCTCATTGCTAATGAATGCTTGGATAGTAGGTTGAAGAGTCATTTATTGGGTGTGGTTTGTAAGCTTGACATTGAAAAAGCATACGATCATGTGAACTGGGATGTCTTGTTTTATTAGTTGGTTAGGATGGGTTTTGGGGTGAAATGGAGGGGGTGGATTAAGGCTTGTGTCACTCTGCTTGTTTTTCAGATGGATCCCCTGAAGGTCTTTTTGGAAGCTCACGAGGACTGAGAGGATCCCCTCTTATTTTTCTTTTGATTATGGAGGTCTTAAGCAGGATTATGAGGAAGACAGAGGAGAATGGTCTTATTCGGGGTTTTCATGTGGGACCAGTGAATTTTGTCAGTGTGCATATCTCCCATTTGTTGTTTGCAGATGACGCTATTTTATTTTGTGATGTTTCTAGGGACCAGTTGCTTTCCATAAAGTTGACTTTGAAGGTAAATGTGGGGAAAAGTGAGATTGTCCTTGTTGGGGAGGTGAATAATCTAGACTTTTTGGATAATATCCTTCATTGTAAAGTGGGTAGTTTGCCTATGAAATATTTGGGGTTGCCGTTGGGAACTTCGTTTAAGACAACCTCTATTTGGAACCCTGTTTTGGAGAAGATGGAGAAGAAATTATCTAGATGGAAGTGTCTCTATTTATCAAAGGGTGGTAGACTCACATTATTGAAGAGTACTCTCTCAAGTCTCCCAAATTACTTTTTATTGTTGTTTACCATTCCTAAGTTGTGGCTGCTAGATTGGAGAGTATCCAGAGTAACTTTTTATGGGGGTCTTTAGAGGGGTGCTTCCTTTGGTGGCTTGGGAAAAATGTTTGCTTACCTATTGAGATTGGCTGTTTGGGGATAAGAAATGTGGTGTCTTTAATCAAGTTTTATTAGGAAAATGGCTGTGGAGGTATGTACATGAAGTTACTCATCTTTGGCGGAGAGTTATCTCCACTAAATATGGAGAGGGTCAAGGGGAGTGGAGTACTAAATTATGTAGGAGGGCTCCTGGATGTGGTTTATGGTGAAGTAGTTATAAAGGGTGGTAGAGCTTTTCTAAGCATTTGTTGTTCATAGTGGATGATGGTACTTGTATCCTCTTTTGGCATGATATGTGGGTTGGGGATAACCCCCTTAAAATTCTCTATCCTGAGCTATATGAGTGTTTAGATAACAAGGAAGCTTGTATTTCTGAGGTTTTGTGTCTTCAGGAGGAGGGTGGAAATGTTTGAGTTTCGGACTTGAGATTTTATAGGGATTTTCAAGATTGGGAGCTAGATGTAGTTTATTCTCTACTTGATTTTATCCAAGCTCGTATTCCTCGGGGTGTAGGGATTGATACTCTATGTTGGTGCCTCAAAGGTAATGGTAAGTTTGACACTTGGTCCTTCTACCATGAGATCCAGGATATTCCTAATTCTTTGTTCCCTTGGAAGGTATTTGGAAAACAAAGGTTCTTAAAAGAGTGGCTTTCTTTTTGTGGATAGCAACTCATGGTCGGATTCTTACTTTGGATAATCTCATGCTTAGGGGTTGCTCTTAGGCAAATCAATGTTGTGTGTGTCGTTGTAATGGGGAATTTGTGGACCATCTACTTCTTCATTGTCCTGTAGTACACTCTTTATCTGTGTTTATGCTTCAGGTTTTTGCTATCCAATGGGTCATGCCAGGCTTTGTGGTAGGGTTGTTATTTTGTTGGAATTACTGGCTTGAGAATCATACTTCAGATACTTGGAATTTGATTCTAGGCTGTTTGATGTGGATTGTATGGATGGAACGAAATCGTTGTTCCTTTGAGGATACTAAGAAGACGTTAGTAGAGTTAAAAGATCTATGCTAGCATAGTTTTCTTGATTGGTCTTAGTGCTAGGGTTTTACGGATTGTCCCTCTCTTTCAGAGTTTATGTCTTCTCTTAGAATAGCCACTTGATTTCTTTTTCTTTGTTGTCTGATTTTGTTTTCCTGTGTTTATCATCATGAACACCTTGTATTTTTCCTTTCATTTTTTCATCAATAATATTACTCTTATTACCTAAATACCTATAAAAAGAGAATACTTTGAATTTACATTGGGAGACTGGAAAAATAAGGACTAACGAATTGGTACTGAAAAAGTTAGCTGACTACCTTCTATTTAACTGCTTGGTGGTCTATTACCTTTTCTAACAGTTTGAATGAATTTTCCTCCAATAGGGATTAAGCCAAAATCACTAAAAAGGACTCTTGAGGACAAATTAGGGTTTGTCTAATGTTTAGTTGTGGTGGGTTTAGGGTTAGGAAAGAAGAAGAGTTAGAGAAGGTAGGGCTGTTTAGGGGCCATGTGAACAGTACTCATGAACAGTAACCTTATAAAGAAAAAAGAGAAAATAAAGAGAAGAGAGAAGGAGAAGGAAACAACAAAGGCCAATATGCCTATTGCTCAAAACACTCAATTTTATTAATCACCTCCTTCTACTTCTTGAATACATTGAGCACAATATATATAAAGACTCATACTTGTTCTAGTAAGGGTTTGTTTGGATACCACTTATTGCTGAAAACTGAAAATATTATAGTAAAATAATTTTTAAATGTATGAATAGTGCCGTGGACCCAGTTTTAACTTAACATTTGTGTTTTTCCGTACTTGCGGGTCCCATGAACAGTGAAGGGGACCCAAAGAAAAAACGCCAAATGCTCCAACTTTCATTTTTCAATGCAATCCAAATTCAACCTAATACTAGGATTCCTACTAGTACTAGGACTACTATTTAAACATAATAAATTAAATCAAAGCCTATACATAAAGACCCATAATTGAATAAGACTAATTAATAAAACCCATGGTCTATAACTATGGCCCATACCCAACAATTGTAAAATTACTAAATTAGCCTTGACTCAAGAATAACCAAATAAAATATAAAAACTTAATTAACTACCATGGACACTTATTCTTGGGCTTTGTCTTAGCCTTAGGCTTCCAAAGAGAATATCCTTTCTTTAACCATGTTATGATTCTGCCATCAACTCTATCTACAGTTCCCAGGAAATGGCAGCAGATGAGGCAGAGCCTTATGAATTAATCTCTGCTGTGCTTTATGACTGCAGATATTTTAAAAGAAAGTACCAGCAGAATTCTTAATGTTTGTTTTGGAATTTGAATACACATTTGCAATACTCGCTCTAACACCTAGTCAACAGAAATTAAGACGTCATGGGATATCCAATTGACATGCTGCTGTGTGGATACACCCACAACTTTATGTTCTGTCATCTGTATCAAAAAGCTTTGTGAACATAGGAATTTGTTGCTTGGACATTGAAAGAAACCTTAACTCTGCAGGTGTTTCACCTGGGAAGGCTGCGGTTATGCAGATATGTGGGGACACTAGTCATTGCCATGTAATGCATATTTTTCATTCTGGAATACCTAAAAGTTTGCAACTTCTTCTTGAGGACCCTACACTTTTGAAGGTTTCTAGGTTCTAACACATCTGCTCTTAGTTTTTTTTTTTTTTTTTTTGAAAATAAAAAGCTCTCCATTTGCTATGTGAATATATGTAGTAGGATAATATGTTTTAGACATGCACAGGTTGGAGCTGGCATTGCCAATGATGCTGTCAAGCTTTTTAAAGATTATAATGTATCCATCAAAGCTGTGGAGGATCTTTCTTATCTTGCTAAGCAAAAGCTTAGTGGAGCTCCCCACCAATGGGGTCTTGGATCCCTAACCAAGAAGCTTATATCAAAAGAGGTTATCTATCTGGGTTTCTCTGAGAATTGATTTCTGTAATTTCTGCAACTCTTCATTGCTTATACTTATCATGCTGTCAGTGTTTTTTATTTTTTAGAGTATCATGAAGGATTTTTAGTTTAGTTCATGCAAAATTTCACTTGCAGATCATCCTCCATTAGGTATCTTGTGTCTAACTGTTTATAGGTGGCAATTTTTCCACTTGGAAGTGAGTATTTGCTTGTTGCAATGCAGTGGTTCATTACAAACTTACAGCTAGCACTGTGCTGACATCGGTAGCCATTTTACTAGGAATTTTGAAATTAACATGCAAGTAATTTTATTTGTATATTGTAGGATCTTTTTGGAACTTCAACTACAAGGCACTTAATTAGGCTAAAGTGCAAACTACACCTATAATGTTTGGGGGCTTTGGATTTTTACACCCTAAAGTTTTAGGATTTGGATTTTACCTCATAAAATTATATTCTGTTTGCATTAGTAGCCGTTATGTCCATATTTTTTGTTAAGTACCCACATAAACTTGCCATCCGTGTTTAGTTCGTCCTATAAAATGATGCCACGTCATTTTATTATGCCACACCATTCTCGTTATGCCACATGGAATTATTTTATTGGACAAACAAAACTCGCAGTCCAAACTTATGTGGCGCTTAATGAAAAATATGGATAGAGGGTTGCTGATGCAAACAATATATAACCCGCAGGAGGGGGAGACCTACTAGCGTCTCCTTTGGTTCTTTGGTCATCCAGAGTTGTATATTCCCATCCGCAGGAGGGGGAGACCTACTAGCGTCTCCTTTGGTTCTTTGGTCATCCAGAGTTGTATATTCCCATTTTGCTTGGATCAAGTATCACAAGTCATATCGTTTCGATTTTTTCAGGAATTTCCAAAACTAGAGAAGGGGATTTTCCTACAAAAGGTAAAAAGGGCTTAGCTTTAAATGGGATGCTTGTGTAATTCCTTTGAGCCCCATATACACCATCACCTCTTTTGTGATTGCTAAAGATATTAGGGATTACGTAAGTAATCTTTATTATCAGTATGATTCTCCACCTTTCTATCAGTTGCAACATGAAGAACATGCCTTAGCTTATGGGTAAAATAAAGAAATAAGTGTGCTATACTATTTATTACCGAAGGCTTAGGCTTCCATGGGACTAGCTGATGAGCATGAGGGACCCTTTTCTTTTAGGGGTAAAATTAAAAATTTGAAACTTTAAGGTGTATAATCCAAAGACCCCCAAAATTTAGTGGTGTTGTTTGCACTTTAGCCCACTTAATTATAATCTAGGAAGCATGGATACTTCAAAATAACTTTTGTACCTATATTAGATACATATCAGGTACATATATGGCAGAAGATGTATCAAATTTTTATCCATAAATGACAATTATTATTATTATTTTGGATATGTTGGGACATGGTATGAATACATTTGATTTAGGGGACAAAAGTGGATTTTTCTTTAGAAAACAAGGGATTAAATGTAAAGATGTAAACTACAGGAATGATATGGGGTAGCAATATATCCGCAATTTGAGCTTCTATAGAATCATGGGGTAGCAATAACTCTACTTTCCACCTTTCTTGAACAAGGTGGCATTTCACTTCTATATCCTTAGTCCTCTCATTAAATGCTAGATTTGAAGCAATACGGATTACTGCCTGATTGTCACAATACATAGTTAAAGGTAACTACACATTAAACTATAATTCCTTAAGTAGGTATTTAATCCACATAGGCTCACATGACGTATGGGTCATGGTTCTATACTATATTTAGCTTCTGCACTAGAGAGGGACACCACTTTGTTTCTTAATTTTCCAAGTAACCCAGTCCCCCCTGAAAAGGTGCAGTATCAGTTGTTAATCTACTATATGGGGGTGACCCTGCCTAATTTGAGTCTGTAAACTCTTCTGCCTGTAAATGACCATTAGCCTTGTACAGAGGTCCATGACCAGGGTGTGCTAGTTTTAGATACTTTACAATTTGAAGAACTACCTCTCAATGTGGTTGATGAGGAGCAGTAATATATTGACACAACACTCACTACAGTAATAATGAAATAGTTCAACTTGCAAACTAAACGACACTATCTCTCTAGATTAGATAACTCTTCCCCATGATCCACATGGAATTTAACACTTGCGTCTGTAGGAGTCTACAAGTTTAGAGCCTATTAGTTCGTTCCCCCCCACCCCCCCCTAAAAAAAAAAAAAAAAAAAAACCAACACATATTTCCTCTACGACAAACTAATTCGCTCTTTAGATCACGTTATCTCAATCCACAAGAAATAACTTAGCTTTCCCATATCCTTAGTTTGAAATGAACTTTGTAGGAATTCGTTAACTCTACAATTCCCTTATAAGCATCAAAGGGGATAATTATATCATCAACATAGTTTATAAATAAGACCATTTCTCTCTTTGAAGTGGAGGAGAAGACAAAAATGATTAGATTGGTAGCAAGAAACTTGGGTGGTTGCTAACTTTTTAAGACCATAGATAGCTTTATATAATCTGCACAACTTACCCAACTCCCCCTAAACAACAAACTTGTGTGGTTTCTCCATGTAAACTTCCTCATGCAAACAACCATGTAAGAAAGCATTTTTGACATCCAATTGAACAACCAATGAAGATTAGAGGTCTAGGATATTAAAATCCAAATTGAAGAAAGTTCGGCAATAGGGGAAAAAGTTTCTGAGTAATCCACCCTATAAGTTTGAATATGCCACTTTGCAATTAGGCATGCCTTCAGGCACTTAACCAAACCATTTGGTTTTCAGCACAAAAAAAAAGAAAAAAGAAAAAGAAATTGAACCATTTGGTAAATATTTAACAGTGTTATACCCAACAAAAACCAACACTATACTTTCTTGAAGGTAGAGCAACGAAGTACCATTTTGAAGAAGTGTTGCCATCTCATCTTCCATAATCGTCCAACCAGGAATAGACAAGGTCTCCTTAATAGATTTGGGAATGACCATATAAGACATGGACGAGGTAAAGACATGAAATGAGGGAGATAAATGTGGATAGGAAACATAGTGGGAAATAGGGTGAGAGGTGCAAGTACGCTTACCTTTGCTCAAATTAATGGGAAGAGAAGAAGGATTAGAAGATGGGTCAGGAGAAGGATCTCTAGTCTGGGAAGGAGGCTCAATGGTAGGCAATCATTGATATACCTATAAAGGTTTTGCAAGAATTGTGACAGGAGGGGAACAAGTAGAACTAGAATAGGGAGAGACTGGTGGTAGGAAAGGAAGGGGACTATCACCTCTAGAAGAAGAGAAAGGATTATAGGAGGTAATTTCAAAAAAGGCGACATCAAAACTAACAAATTGACGACAAAGTGTAGGAGAATAACAGTTATATCCTTTGTGTATATGAGTACCCAAGAAAAATATTTAAGAAATCAAAGGTCTAGTTTATCACCTCCATGGCCTAAAATATAAACAAGGAAAACAACACTACCACCACTAACAACAATAGAGCCTTAGTGATGGAGGAAATTGGTGAAAGGAAAGCTGTTTTAGAAAGCTAAGTTGCTTAGAGAAAAGAAAGAATGAATTAGCTCTTCAAGAGACACCCTCTTGGAATAATACCTTATAGGTAGAGATTTCTTGGATTCAAATTCAACTAGTTACAATGAGGGCAACCTTGCTTATTTATAGTTACACAAGCAAGTTGCTGAGTTAGTTACAGGAACCCACCATGTGGATGCCATGTGATTGGCCAAATCCTAACAAACTTCTCTAACTAATTGATAGGCTATTGCACTTATCACTAACAATCTTATCAACAAACTAACTTATCACTAACAATCTTATCAACAAACTAACTTTCTGTTACAAGTAAAAAGAACTACTTATCATACAACATATGCACTAGTAAACAGCTAGCTTTAAAAATGAATTGTATCACTTAGTTCCAAAATTTTTGGGGTTGGCAACAAAGCAACTACACCCAAAAATTTCAAGAGATAAATGGAATAAGGGTTTATCAAGAGACATCGCATTGTGGGCATGTGATTGATAAGATAACATGCTGCCAAAATAACATCACTCCAATAGGCTTTAGGAACACTCATTTGAAATAAGTGTGCTTGAGTCACTCCCAACAAATTCCTCAATTTATATTTTGCCTCGTCATTTTGTTATGGGTATGAGCACAAGAAGACTGACAAATTATGCCATGGTCAAGAAGGAATTGAAATAAAACCCCTTTAAAAAAAGGAATTGAAATAAAAAAAATATGAAAATATTCATGAGCATTATCAGATTGAAAAACATGAATGGAAGAATGTAAGCATCAAATTGAGTCTTTATTTCCATATAAAATGATGTAAGAATTGAATACAAATCTAACCTTAATTTCCTTCATATGGCAAAGGTGACTTCAAAGAAATTATCAACAACCATGACATAATGTTGAAACCAAATATGAGGGGACTTTTATAGGACCCCAAATGTTTGAATGAACTAGGTGAAAAGGAATATTGGCTCAACTCTCATGTCTAGACACAAAAGGCAATCAATGGTGTTTACTCAATTTATAAGCTTCTCACTTTAATGACTCAATTGCATGACATGATGGAACGAACAATTGCAAGTTCTGAAGATAGGGTGTTATGACCCCACCCCAACTGCAAATATTATCCACTTTGGCCTCATTAGGCTGCAAGGATTTGTTTCTCCCTAAAGCACACAACAGTGGGGAAAACGTATCTTCACATTGAAGGGATGCCTAATGAAACTGAGTCCTCATCTCACGAGTCCCACATCACCTGGAGAAGCACGTGATAATGTGCTTAAAAGGGGTGGCCTCCCTTAATGTGAAGACATGTTTCCTTGCTATTTTGTGCTTTAGTAGAAACGAATCCTTGAGGCCTAACAAATTTAAAGAGGACAATATCATCACAGTTGGGGTGAGGTCATGACAGAGGGATTACCAAGACGACAATGATGCTGAAAATGTGATACTAATGATGAAAGGGCCATTGAACGAGATAAATCATGAAAATCTAGATAGTATAGACCGTTAGACTTATGTTTTCTTTCAGGAGGAAAGAATATTGCAACAATTAAGAGCTTCTTACGAACATATAACACTAAAGACAAGGAAAGAGTAGGGGTAATGTGAGTGGTGCCCAAACTAAAAGCAATAGTGGTTGAGACATCTGCCAATGTAGCAAAGGGAAGAGTTGAGGGTGTCCAAGTTAGAGAGCAGACTTGGATTACCAATCATATGATCAATCACTCCTAAGTTAATGATGTAGGGTTCTTGAGTGGCGAGACAAGCAATGGCAGTACCTGTCTAAGCTAGAGTAGTAGCGGAAGAGGATGCAGGAGACTGAGACTGTAGGGACACAAGGTGAGAATACTCTTCCTCAAGAATAAACACCACTCTAGTAGTGGAAAATGGTGGTGGAAAGGGGTTGTGAATCATTATCCTCTTCCTAAAAAATGATCTTCTTATGATGACCATGTCCTTTACCACAACCTACTCCCCAACCTTAACCCCCATGACCACCATGGCCACTCCCCATAGAGGTGACAAAAGCAGATTTATCACTAGAGGGTAATGTAACAGTACTAGAATCAGATAACGAGGTCTGTCTAAGTCTACCAAAAGCTTCACTCAAAGGTCTTTCTTATCTAAAATTTGTTCTTATCAGTGGTTGTGGAGAAAGCAAGTGACATGCATATACGATCTCTTTGTCTCTACATGGTTTTTACATTAAAGATGCGTTGGTAAAGATTAAGTTCTTCACATATACCCTTAGATTTCCATAATAGTCTTCCAAAGACAAATGATTGAGAGCAAGGGTGAAACAAGTTTGATAAAGATCATAAATTTTCATAAGATTGTTAACACCAGAGTACAACTCCATGGTATGTTCCCAAACAAGTTTGACAATTGGTAAGAAATCCAGACCCTAACTGATCTTAGACTCCATGCTATTCCACAAGCAACTCCTAATTTGGGAATCTTCAGCTTTCCAATCAGCATATTTAGAGCCTGTGGGCCGGGGGGGGGGTGGGGGGGGGGGGGGGGGGGGGGGGGGGGGTGGTGTTGTCATCGGTGTAATGATATTTTTTCTTCCCAAGAGAAAGACCTCAACAACATCAGGCCATTGTGCATAATTGCCCCCATTAACACAAATGGAAGTAATGGAAAGCATATAGAGAACAACAAAAAATTTGGTTGGATACTGTCTTTGAACTCCATAGCACCACGCAAACGTGTATCAGGAATTAAATAAAATCAACTAGCAACACTACTGTTTAACACCCAAACCACTGACTGGTCTCCAATACTATCCAACCACAAAACTCTAAACACACAAGGCAGCAGCATGAACCACCCAAGCATTGGATTGCACATACAATAATCCATATCATATTGCTACAAGCCTACAACTATAGAGCCATAGAACTAGAGGACATACTAAAGTTTGAGAGGCACAAAATACCAGATTGGCACAAAAGAATGTTCCCATGGGTCACCGGTAGTCGGCGGTGCTTCCAAGTGAAATCTTGAGAGCTATGGTGAAGTTTCTAGCCTATACAGGTATGGTTGTCAGGTTGTGAAATACTGAGATTTGGTTATGTCGACTTGACCCATCAACTCAACTAGGTTGTGGCGAAATAAGTTTCGGTTTCGGTATGGCTATAGGAGCCTCGTCGGAGTCACAATGGCATAGATGACACAATGGTGCTCTCTTAATGGTGATGGGAGCCTTGTTGGAGTTATGAAGGTGTTTTTTTTTTGGAGTGACTATGGTCAGCAAAGTCAAGGGTTGCTATTACTATACTCGCCGGGGATTAGAAATGGCGGAGTCAACCACGGATGTTAGTGGCTGCAGCGGTAGGCCTCTTTGTGCTCTCACATCATGTTAGTCTTGGTAAGTGCGTTTAGGTTTCATTAACATACCCTAACACATGCTTAGTATTTATACTGATAGCTTTAGTACATTATTATAGATTTACCCTTAACAATTAAACACCACTCACAACTTTAACAAATTTTATTTAGTTCTAGAATTGTGCTCTAAGACTGCATGGATGATATATGTATATACTGCTTCTGAATGGACGATTAATGATAAGTAATATGCTTTTACAATTCACCTCATAGAATATTCTTCAATCTTTCCTTCTTCAATATCTTATCTTCTATCTCTCTCTTGTTAGTCCTAACCTAACCCATGGTTTCCTTAGTTGAAAAATTGTATGGACACTTTGAGACTGCCATAAACTGGCCAACACCAACTGTCTTATTGAAATTTGACTGGTTAATAGTATATAAATCCCTTCAAGATTCTTAAAATTGATCTTGTTCAAGGTTTTGAAATATATGGTGTGGACAACAAATTTGACTGGTTAATACAAACTGATTTTGTTGGACCTGATTGATTGTGGTTGTTAATTGACACTGATTGGTGCTATTAGAGATTTGATTGCTAAATGAATGTTATTTCCATATATGATGTAATTACATAATGATATAAATATAATGTAGGGACTCTATTTAAGGGTCCAAATTTCACTATTATAGGCAGTTGATCATGGATTAACGAAATTTGGATCTAAAGTTTTCTTCCAGTGCTTGATGTCAATACCAAGCAAGCTCAAGTGTTGATTCTTGGGTTCCTATCCTTATCCCAAGCTTGGGGTTGGTTTCAAGCAACCCTAGGTGCTGTTTTTCTCACTTGGTGCTATTTTTAAGGTTTTATCCCCTTTTTTTTGTTCTCCCTCTCTCTCTCATTTTTTCCCAAACACATGTTCCTCTTGAGACTTCATTGTCCTGCATCATAATGCAGCTTCGTAAGCCCAATAAAATTAAGCTGGGAAACTGGGAGGCTAATTTTTTGTCAAAGGAGCAACTAGATTATGCAGCCACAGATGCTTTTGCTTCTTGGTATCTGTATCAGGTAATTTGTTATCATCACTTTATCATCTTTTTATAACGTTAAAGGCTCTCAAAACATTTGTGCTACATAATAATTTTTTTCCTTTGTTACATAGGTATTAGAAGGCCTCCCTAATCTAGAAGTTGCTGCTTGCCAAGGAAGTGAAAAGTTGGAAGGTGTGACGTCAGAATGACCTTTGCTGGTCATATCTGACTAATATTTTCTGTTCAGCTTATATGGACAGAATGACATTGTCAAAGTAGTCTGATAGGCTTCACCACCATCATTGGCAGAGCAGTAGTATTTGTTGCCTTAGATGCTTCAAATTATTTATTGGCTTATGAGGCTTTGAGTTTAGAAGTAGGTAAATAAAGACATGTCAATTAAGAAAGTAATTTGTTGAGGATCCAAAGCCGGCTTTGGATATAGTAGAATGGAAGAAATGAATACATGTGGTTGACTCTCACTAATTTGCTGAGGATCCATAGCTTAATGTTGTTGTTGTTGTATATGAGGCTTGGTTTCATACTTTGATGTTACATAGAAGATTGCCATCACTTCTGATTCAAGTTTCACTTCCTTTGAAGTGACAAAATTTTATTTGATTAAAAATGAATGGTATGTTTTAAGTGCACGATCACTTACATTGCAATATTGACTTGACAAGCAGCAGTGATTGAAAGTGAGCCTGATTTTCGTACTGTGCAATTTAACCAGTTGCTTGGTTCTATTTACATAATAATTTGGAAAGTTCCATCCATGTATATTGAGAATATTTTAAAAAATAAAGTAAAATAAAATCATGCTTTTCCTCAATGCCATTGTTTAGTTCACTATTTTTTTTTTTTTTAATCAAAGTTCCTATTTTCTTTAATTTGTGCTGAAACAGGGAAATTGTGGTATGTTCCTACAAGTTCACAAATTCTTGACATAGTTGTGATTTTGCCTTTGCATGCTCGTCTTTTTTGCAAAAAATTGTTACCCCCCCTCCCCCAACCCCTTTTGGTTAGTTACAGGCACATCTACTACATGCTATATAAAATCTAGCTGATTGTTGGGATTGGAATGGCTCAATCCTAATCATCTGCTTGAATTTGATTTGAGCTTCAATCTGATTCATATTTTTTTTGAGAAGCTATGGAACTTCTGACAGGCCTGGGAGTATGAGTTTCTGAGCCGTCTGGATTGGCTGTTATAGTGTCATATTCGTAGCAATTGCAGGCCCCTGTTTATGTGAGAACACTCTCCTCCTTCCAATGCCTAATTTAAGATTTGAGCTTGTGAAGATGGTCAACTCAATCTGAGGCCATAGTCTTTACCTTATTTCGTGATGCTCTAGCTGAAGCTTATGTTCCTGCTTTAACCTCTTCTACGCTTGGGATGGATCGGCCTGCCTAGAACACCAATCCAATAAAAGAAGGAAGCATAATTCTCGTAATCTATTAATAAATCATTGAAATAAAAACTAAATATGGCAGTTATTTTACAAACACCAAATCTAGCCTTATGATTCTGTCATGCTCCGGTATGACTTGCAAAAGCTGAAATCAATATAAATATGGTGATACGATTTAGCATTTTGTTTGTTTTTGTTTTTAACACAAATTATTTGGTGTTGTTTCTTATAACTATAGCTGTATGTTCTATTTATGTATGTATATAATATCGGGGAACTTATTAAGATCATTTGTAATTAGTTTCTTAGGAGATCTTCTAGTTCAAAAAGGCTTAGCAAAGAATTTATGCTTACAAAGTGCTCTCCTTTTAACACTGTGATCAAGTTTCATTCAAGTATAAAAGAGAAGAAGTATTTAGTTGTTAGTCGTGTTTGATTTGAGCTGTGTTTGCTTCGAATTAGTTTAGTGTTAGCGTGATAATCTGGGCTTTGATATGTTTCAATTTACTTCAAACTAGTCGCTAACCCGTGCGATGCATGGGAAAGCTATTGTGTATAAAAATGTAAACTATTCTTTTTCTTTTCCTCTTTGATTGTACATTAGCATTTCGGTCTTATAGTTTCCTATCCTTGATATGAAATATTAATCTTGATATGAAACATTAATTTACGTAATGCAAAATAGAAATCAAACACAAATTAAAGTTTAAAATAAAATGAAGAATTAAATCCTTAACATCCTCAATTATTCATAAAATGAATGAAACACGAATTTAAAGAACTACTAAATCAATATTTCAAATAAATTAAAAGATAACTTTAAAGTGTTTTTTGTATCTTCTTCTTTTGTTGCTTCGTAGTAGTCATTGAATGTGTCCTTTCGTTTTACTTTAGTACAGATGTTGGTGTGAGTTGTGCATTGCTTTGAACATCAACTTTTTGAAAATTTGTAGAATCACCACCTTGTTCACTTGATAAGTTGGTGCTACATTCATTTGAAGCATTACTAATGTAAGCCTAGCAATAGAACAGGTTGAGGAATGTCTTACAACACATACAAGTTAAATAACGTATTTGTAATTTTGTTATATTAAAGAGTACGTATTTCAGTCATTTTATCAAGTTGAATTGCTTTGTCAGTTTCTTCAAAAGATTCAAAAACTTTCTTGACGGTATAGAATTCTCGTCCATGCCTGAGATTATAGTTATTTAGTTGTATTTGGAAAACAAATTTTTCCATTCATATTTTCTATTTGCACAGGAAGGACGACTTCTTTGGTTACCTAACAAAAGTAATATTTTTCAAATTGTACAATCAAATTAAGTTTAGTAAATATTAAACACTAATTTTATCTTTCATATTCTCAACTCTAAACATTTGTTCAAAAGGTCTTTTGTTGATATATTGAGTAATTTTTTTGCTTCTAAATCAAATACAATGAATATGGCCATTCCTAAGCTATCTTCAACCTTTAATTGAATTCTATACTTGATAAATGAAATGACATATGTAATGTTAGTATCATATTAGTTATTGTGCCTTTTAATATAAAAGTAAACATTTTTATTTTGTGTACCTTGGGATTGGGAAGCATGCCTTTTTGTTGTAATTGTCGCACCATAAAAATTCATCTCTTGATTTTACCTTTTTATGACATACTTCGCAAGAGATAAAGTACCAACTAGAATTATCTATCTCAATGTTTATAATCTTTCCCTCACAGGTGAAGATAGTTTCCTAGAAATTGAATTTTAATTAATGAATATTAATCAATTCATAATTTTATACTTAAATTTTGTAAAAGCAGGTCTATAGTTCATAAAGCAATATTAAGGACACAATGTTATTGTTCAAGGTTTTCTTTTTTCTTACCTCATTATCAGAATCTCACATAATTTTTGTTATTTCATTTATGATTCTTCAGTTGATGTTCATCTCTTCTTGAATTGTCACTTGTGGTTTGAATTGTTTTGGCATTTGTACTATTGGTTGGTTATTTTCCACTAGCCTGTTATATATATATATATATATATATATATAGGTAAAACTTAGAGAAAATTTAATTAGATTCTATAAATAAAGTCCAATTTTGTACCATGTGTCATAAATTATTTATTTTTAGAAAGAGTTTTATTTTTTAATTTTGGAGTCAAATGTGAGACCGCATCATAAATATCTATCCAAATGAGCTATTGCATACAAAAATCAAATAGTCTAGAATTAATGAGCATAATTTTTTTTAAATAGATATTTTACATTTTCTACCTAATAATATTATTACAAGACTTTTTAAAGAGTAAAAAAAAAAAAAATGATTATCAATAATATTTAAATTATATACGTAAAAATTATACTATACATTTTAATGTATATCTTTTAAGTATAACCATGCATTTGCATAGGGTTACAAGTTAGTATTACATAAAGATATTAGACATAGTATTACATAAAAATGTGAATCCAAAACAAAACACTTATTGATATTTGAAATTAGTAGTCTTAGGAATTTCCAAATCAATATAAACTCTTGTTCCACTTATTGACGATAAGTTATAATCTCATGCAATGTATGGGAAAGCTATTGATTATGAAAATATATATATATATATATATAAAACAATGAATGAAGAATTTACGCTATCATTTATGTAAGTGAGGCTATGAAAGCATGCTTCTAATAATATTTTAATATTAAAGTCTCTATTTGGTGAAATTCACTTGTAGTAGCATTGCAGTATGTTTACTTTATTCCTTTAATTGTAAATATACCCAATCATCACCTTTTAAAAAAACATGAAAAAAGAATGTGTCACTTCTAAAATATGATTTTAGAGAATCAACATGGTGACATGAATATACACATTTGTATGATTTAGAGGACAAATGATAGGAGACTCGTTACAAAAACATTCCCAACTGCCATATATGCAAGAAGAGGCACTAAAAAAAAAAAGAAAAAAAAAAGAAAAAAGAAAAAAAGCCCATTGGAGCTCAAAAGAGTACAATACTACAATTCAAATAAATCTTATATAAATTATACCCATATCATTTTGTAATTGGATACATATGCTCTAAAGTAAAAAAGTCACATGCTTCTTAATGCTCTCAAATTTTACATAGGCACAATCCCAGAAACAGATATAGAATATAAAATAATGTTAGAATAAAGAATAATGTTTGAAACCCACCAATTAAATTGTAGAAGATTGAAAAGGTAACACAAAAGTTAGACTATATAGTCTATATTATATGCATTAAGTTACCTGAATTGCAAAATGGAGTTATGATATAAATCTTGACATTTTTCAATCATTCAAAGCAACAAGTATACTATCAACAGAAGCCAATAATTAGTTAGACTTATCAAAACCCACTATGTCTCTAACCCTATCAATCCATGAATTCAATTTCTAATTCATCCATCATCCAAGTCTATGCATAACATATTAAAATAAATAATAGTCAATATAGCAGATTTAGGGGAAACACAATTGTAGGAATGAAGGGCCTAAGGGTATATATTGGGCCATGGGCCTTGTTCGAGGACACTTAGTAGTCCGATGACAGATAAATGATGGTGAAGATGTAAGAATCAGAACTCCACAAGCTGGCTATGACTAAGATGGTTGGGGAAGGTGGGCCGAGGAGGAATGCCTCATCGGCTGAGCAAAGCAGAGGTCAGAAAGGGTGGTCTGCCATCCAGGGCAACATTCTAGGAATTTCTATTGATAAGGATATGCATCATGAAAGCACAGGACAAAGGGAAGCCATAAAATATCTAAGAGAAAGCTATTGCCGCCGTATTGAATAATTTGTAGCTAACTCTTTAGCCACATTAATGAGGAACTGATACCTGAACAGTAATTTTCAGCCTTACAACTATTCTCAAAGACTTCAGGAAGGTGCTAATGGGACAAGGATCAACACCAGCGATCTAATCCACACGTGGAAGGTGGAGATGAAAGAAAGAAGGTAGTATAAAATAGAAAGAAGATCCTGAGGGAAGGGGATCGGGGAATTAAGAGAAAAATATTGTAGCAACAAGAATTGGGTCTGTAATCAAATTTGAGAGATATGTACAAGAACTAATCTCCTTGGATCGTATCTTAGACGATTTTCTTTAGATAAAATCAGTCTATCTTTACGTTCTTGTCAACTGAATCCATTATAATTGTTACCCACCTCACTAAAGGCTAGTTATCTAACCCACTCTCTACAAATTCATTGTATTGGGCTCTTTGGGCCTAGATCCTTTTATCTTTTGGGCTTAGGAACCAAAACCCATCCTTAGAATTGGAGCCATCTGTGGGAAATTCTTGTGTTGTAGTGAGTTTAACATTCAATTATGTTAGGTTCAGGTATGAATCGGGAGGAATCCATAGGGTCCCAACATCAAGATCATTTTCTCAATCTTGAGCAAAGAAGGGACTGGGAAGTTAGTGTGCATACCACCTATACTAGTAGTAGCTAGTCTCAAAGTGGGAGCCATGTCTCTCATGAGGAGAATACCAGAGCCATGCAACTAGAGATTGATCGTTTAAGAAGGAGGTTGCACCACAAACAACGAAGACGGACTCCTTCGAATTCTGATTTTTCTTCTCACGATGATAGAGATGGCAGTTACAGGCCCAGATCAAGGACTCCCTCCAATGAGTCTTTCTCATGTAATGAGAATAGTCATCGTGAGTGCAGAAATAAGAGCTCATCTTGTAAAGGCCTGGGAAATGACGCTATGAGTAGAGTGTTAAACCAAATTTCCAGATCACCTTTCACACGTAGAATTGAAAGAGGAAGACTTCCTCGGCAGTTCACTCAGCCAACATTCACCATGTACAATGGTCAAACAAACCCTGTAGAGCATGTGAGTCACTTCAACTAGAGAATGGCCGTGCACTCCAGAAACGAGGCTTCGATGTGCAAGGTATTCCCATCTAGTTTGGGGCTTGTGGCAATGAGGTGGTTTGATGACCTGGGAGCAGGTTTTATTGATTCATTTAAGGAACTCACCTAAGTGTTTGAATCTCGCTTTATCACATGAAGTAGGGTTCCTCAGCCCTTAGATTCCCTATTGTCTATGACCATGCGAGAAGGGGAGACCCTGAAAATGTATTTAGACTGATATTGGGAGATGTTCAATGAGATAGATGGGGACTTTAATGACATCGCCATAAGGACTTTCAAGGTCAGCCTACCTGCGGAGCATGATTTCAGAAAGTTGTTGACCAAGAAGCCTGTAAGGAGTGTGCATCGGCTTATGGACTGTATTGATGACTATAAGCGGGTTAAGGAGGACTAGCAGCAAGGGAAAAGGAAGGCAAAGGTTATCCCTCAGGATAGGAGGGATTTCAGGTCAGACAGATACAACAATAATCGGCCCCGAAGAGATTTTGTTGGGAAGTCTGGGTCTACTGCTACTCATGTGGTCAGCACAGTATTCCGTGAACTGGTACATTAAGTCTTGAAAAAAATTAAGAATGAGCCATACTTTAAATGGCTAAATAAGATGGTAGGAGACCCTATGAAGCACAACCAAAGCCCTCATTGCTAATATCACCAGAAGCGAGGATACACCATAGAAAATTGTAGAACCTTGTGGGATTATCTGGAACAATTGGTCAGAGAAGGGAGGTTAAAACAATTTTTACATTAGCGCAGTAGGTAAGAGGGCCAGTCAGGATTCGGAGCTCAGATAGATGCTTCTTCAAGAGCTCTTTTAGGCACAATTAATGTTATCCTTGCTACTCTAGGGAGGACTGGTTCTTATCCTTCCAAGATGATGTCTGTAGCTCAGCCACCTGTTGAGGACCCCAACTCTGAGTTGAATAGGGCTAGGTTAGAAATCTGACCAGCGTTGAGTTTCTCGGATGATGACAAGGTTGGTACCATACAACCACATAATGATGCCCTAGTGGTCACCCTTAGGATATGAGGGTATGATGTGAAGAGGGTGTTGGTGGATCAGGGCAGTAGGGCCGAGATTATGTATTCTGATTTGTACAAAGGGCTAAACTTGAAACCTGAGGATTTGACATGTTATGATTCTCTTCTTTTGGGCTTTGATGGGAAGGTTGTTATTCCAAGGAGCCAGATTAGACTACCCGTGCAAGCAGGTTCAGAGGTGGTAGAGGTGGATTTCATTGTGGTGGATGCTTATTCTCCTTATACTACCATCGTGGCAAGACCTTAGATTCATGCTCTAGGGGCTGTTTCTTTTACCCTTCACTTGAGAGTGAAACATCTGTCCGGAGATCAAATTGAGGAGCTAGTTGGGAGCCAGTTTGTGGCTAGGCAGTGCTTGGTGGCTGTAATTATGCATTAGCCTAAAGCTAGGCCCTCATCCTCTACTGATAGGGGTTTATAGTAATCAAGGATTTCAGTGTTATCCATGGATGTGATATCAGAAGGGGTAAAGTATAAGAAGTTAGAGAAGATTGTTGTAGATGATGATTTGGAAAAGTTCTTTCAAGTCGAAGCTCAGCTTCTTCCTCGAGAGAGCGAAGAGCTGATAGTGTTTCTCAAAAGGAATATTAATGTGTTCGCATGGAGGGCTTACAAAGTTTTTGGGGTGGATCCATACTTCATCTACCATCATTTGAATGTTAATCCGTCTGTCATCCCTAAAAACCAACAACCTTGGCACTCATCTAAGGACCATTCTGATGCTGTTAAGGATGAACTGATCAAACTTAAGCAGGCCGGGGCTATTAAATAGTGTTTTACCCTGAGTGGCTAGCCAATGCTGTAATTGTGAAAAAGAAGAGTGGAAAGTGGTGAGTGTGTGTGGACTTCACTAATTTGAACAAGGCTTGTCCAAAGGACCTATTCCCCATGCCTCAGATAGACTAGCTAGTGGATGCAACTGTAGGCCACCCTTGGATGAGCTTTTTGGATGCATTCTAGGGATACCAACAAATTCCACTGGCTCTGGATGATGACTAAGATATTGAGGTTTATATAGATGATATAGTGGTGAAAAGTAAGGTGGTGTCCGAGCACGTGGGAGACGTTGGGAACATTTTTGAAATACTGGGAAATACAAACTGCGCCTCAATGCTTCCAAGTGCTCTTTTGGCGTGGGATCAGGTAAATTTCTGGGCTATATGGTCACTTATCGTGGAATTAAGGTCAACCTTGATTAGGTTAAGGTAATTAACAGTTTACAGCCACCTCGGAATCCCAAAGAAGTCCAGAAATTAATAGAAATGACTGCTGCCTTGAACCAGTTTATCTCTCGGTCAGCGGACTTGTGCAGACCTTTCTTCTAGTTGTTGAATAAATGGAAGGGATTTGAGTGGACCGAGGAGTATGCCTTGGCATTCCAACAACTTAAGGAATACATTTCTCAACCATCCGTTATGTCTAGGCTCGAGGTGGATGAGGTTTTGTTTACTTGCATTGCTGTGGCTTCCCATGCTGTAAGCTTGGTACTGATACGGGTTGACAATGGCATACAGAGGCCAGTTTACTATGTGAGCAAGTCTTTGCATGAAGCAGAAGTTCGTTACTTACCATTGGAGAAGGCTATTTTGGTAGTAGTACATGCTACACGTAAACTCCCTTATTACTTCTAATCCTACACAGTTGTTGTTCTAACCCAACTTCCACTTTGATCACTACTTCGGAGTGCTGATTACACGGGAAGGATTGCCAAGTGGGGTACGATCCTAAGGGCTTTTGATATCAAGTATATGCCTCGCACCTCTATCAAGGGCCAAGTCCTTATAGATTTGGTGGCCGAATTTGCTGAATCCCCATTAGAAGAGGAGATAGAGAAGCAAGACATGGATGAAAAATCAGTTGGCATGGTTTTCTTGCAAGAACCTTTGTCCTGGAGGGTATACGTTTATTAGGACATATGTGATTCACTTGTTAAGGACATATGTCATTATTTTATGTAGTTGGCTAATCTTTTGACAAAACGCACTTTACTTGTAATTGGGTAGATCTAGGATGTGTTTAATACTTCAAGAAATATGTTGTTCAAGTCTAGTATTAAAACCATGAAGATTGGACCAAGAAACAAGTGAAAAAAAACTGTTCATTAAAGTTGGACAGATAGCTCGACACCTGCGGATAGATGGCTCGATAGTTGCTCGACACCTCTCGACAGCTGGCTATCTATTGAGCTCTTCAGTTGATTGATATCGCAATCTCGACACCTTCTCGACAACTGGTGGATCGATCGAGAAAGCTCATGTCCCCTCGACAGCTTCTCGACACCTCCTCGACACCTAGCTATCTATCGAGGTTTAATGAGGCTCAACAGATACTATCTATCGAGGTATCTATTGAGGTTACGAAAATCAGAATTTTCAGATATGATTTTTAGGCCAGACTTATGTATTTGTGTAGGGTTTCTTTCTCACAACCCTAAACCTATATAAGGTTTATTTTAGAAGTCGTCACACAAGAGAATATAAGGAGACCACATGTAAAAGGTGATCAATACCTTATTCTCTCTGAAATAAGCTACTGCGTCTTTGCACTTTAGGGTTTTATAACCAAGTGCTTCTTGATCTTCATTATTGATGAAGTGAAGAACTTTGCAACCAACATTTTTCTTCCTCAAGTTGGTGAGTAAGTCACGTACTGGGATTCGTGCAAAGGAGTTAGTCACGTATTGGAATTCGTGCAATATTAAAGGGTGGCATTCATATATTGAAGAGTTCAGAGGTTCTGAAGCGGTAGAAGGTTTCTGTTGTGATTTTATCTACGGGGATTGTAGAGTCTAGGGACAAAGGTTTTGTACTAGATCTGAAACTTCTCTTTACTATAGTGGATTGCTTTTTGGGAAGGTTTCCCCCCAGGTTTTTATTGTGAAACTAGTTTATTTCATTGGTTTTCCTGGGTCATTATATCTTGTCTTATTTACTTTTCCGTTGCATATGATTTTAACATGATATTGATGTTTGTTTGTTTTTAACAAGTTTTATTCATAATAAATCTAATTAACAACTTGGGTTTAAAACTTACTAATTCTATCAACCGGGGTCTAAATTTTCCAACAATGTTGATGGTGCAGCGAATCAAAGAGGATCTGGAGTGGGGCTAGTTTTAATATCTCCTGAGAAGATCACTATTAAGAAATCCTTAAGATTGGGCTTCTTGGCCACAAACAATGAGGCTGAATATGAGGCTCTATTGGTAGGAATGACTATGGTTCTAGAAAATGGGAGTAAAAACAGTGGAGGTATTCTTGGATTCAAGATTGGTTGTAGGCCAGGTAAAGGGAGAGTTAGAGGCTAGGGTTGTGAGAATGCAAGAATATTTAAATCAGGTTAAGCACTTATAATCAGGGTTTGAGTCTTTCAACTTACTGCAAATCCCTAGAAGTAGAAACACACATATTGATTCTCTGGCCACTTTTGCAACCTCCTCGACACAGGGCTTACCTCGAGTTATCCTTGTTAAAGACTTGTGTAAACCTACTAAGATGAAGAGAGAAATGATCCATATTCATCAAATTAGGGTAGGATCTAGCTGGATGGACTCTATAGTGCTATTTCTTAAGAAGGATATCTTGCCCGAGGGGAGGTTCGAGGCTAACAAAGTGCGAAGAAAGGCTACTTGGTTTTGGCTGTCTGAGGACCAAAAGTTGTACAAGCACTCTTTTTTTGGGCCATATTTGCTATGCATACACCTTGAGGCATCAGAGCTACTCCTAGGGGAGTTACATGAAAGGATTTGTGGAAGCCACACAGGAGGCAGATCCTTATCTCACAGAGCCTACACTCAGGGATATTGGTGGCCGAACATGTAGAAGGAAGTAGAAGAGTACGTGAAGAAGTGTGACCAATGCCAAATATCTGCCCCAAACATTCATCAACCAACGGGAGTTCTTAATTCTCTGTTCAACCCTTGGCCATTTGCTCAATAGGGCTTGGATATTGTAGAGGCTTGGATATTGTAAGGTCTTTCCTTAAGCCAACAGGAAATAAGAGATAGCTGCTGGTCGGCACAGATTACTTCACCAAGTGGGTTGAAATTGAACCACTGGCAAATATCAGGGACGTGGATGCCAAGAGATTTTTTTGGAAAAATATTTGTCACCTGGTTTGAGAGTCCTCATACCCTCATCTTAGATAACAGCCTTTAGTTTGATAGCAAAGCCTTTAGGAGGTATTATTGTGACCTGGGCATTACGAATAGGTATTCCACCTCGGTTTATCCACAAGGGAATGGACAGGCCGAGGTTGTCAATAAGGTCATAGTAAGTGGACTCAAGAAGAGATTGGATGATGCAAAGGGAAAATGGGTGGAAAAGTTGTCACACGTCCTTTGGACATATTGGACTACACCTCGTAGGTTAACAAGGGAGACCCCCTTTTCAATGACTTATGGAGCCGAAACTGTAATTCCTTTAAAGACCAGATTCCCAACACTGACAATGATGGGCTCTTAGAGAAGAGTCTAGATCTAATTGAAGAGTGAAGAGAAAATGCCATGGTTCAATTGGCTTATTATCAACATAAGCTTAAGTAAGGGTACGACGCCTGGAGACTTAGTATTAAGAAAGGTTTTGGGTACTGCAAAGAACCCAGCATGGGAAAAGTTAGGGCCCAACTGGGAAGAGCCATATCACATCACCTTGGTGGCTAGAATAGGTGTATATTATCTTGAAGATCTAGATGAAAATGTTGTATTACGCCTTTGGAATGTAAATAACCTGTGAATGTATTATTATTAATGAAAGTCTTTTCTTCCATATTTTTGTTTATTATATTATGTGTAATACTTCATATCATTTTTCAAAGTGTTAAACAGAATCTTAGTTATGCCTAACTCCCCAAACCACATACTTTGGGCAAATTAATACTTCATATTAATTTTCTAAGTGTTAAACAGAACATTATTTATGCTTGACTCCTCGGACCACATACTTTGGGTAAATTAATACTTCATATTAATTTTCTAAGTGTTAAACAGAACCTTAGTTATGCCTGGCTTCTCGGACCACATACTTCGGGTAAATTAATGCTTCATATTATTTTATAAGTGTTAAACAGGATCTTAGTTATGCTTGGCTCCTCAGACCACATACTTTGGGTAAATTAATACTTCATATTAATTCTTTAAGTGTTAAACAGAACCTTAGTTATGCCTGGCTCCTCGGACCACATATTTTAGGTAAATTAATACTTCATATTAATTTTCTAAATGTTAAACAGAATCTTAGTTATACCTAGCTCTTCAGGCCACATACTTTAGGTAAATTAATACTTCATTTTATTTATCGAAGTGTTAAATAGAACTTTAGTCATGTCTGGTTCCTCGGAATACATGCTTTGGGTAAATTAATACTTTCTATTATTCATTTAAGTATTAAATAGAACCAGCCATGCTGAATGATAGAGATCTTCATTGTAGTGACATGATCAAATGGAAACTCATGAGCATCACTTAAAGCATTTGCAAGTATATCTATGATCTGTTTGAGAACTGATTATCACCTCCAGTCCCTTAAACTTACTAATAAGTGGAGAGTTAGGTGGAGCCTAACATGTATGGATGCTCTACCATTGTGTATGTTTTTTAGGTTAAGGTTATACTTTGTTGAGATTATAGACTTAGTAGGTTTAACTTGTCCTATTGCTGATCATGTGGGGTGTAGTAGCTATGCTACCACTTATGCAAATAACTAAATGGAACTATATCCTATTGTCACCTTGATTAAATGTGGAATAAAGCAGAAATTATGTTAACACTTGTATGAATATCACATGAGTAAAGGAAAGATTCATAATTGTCATTAAATTAAGCCTTAAAAAAAGGCAGATTAAATAATTAAGGTCAGACTGATTACAAATTCTGGAAACAAAAACAACAGTTAAAAAAAAAGAAAAAGAAAAGAAAGCTACTCTGAAAACTATTTCTTTTTTATTATAATTTTTTTTCTTTGGCTGGGGCCTTGGTGGACTGGGAAAGTGCTACTTCTGAGGCCTTTGGGCCCTTGCTCGTGAGGTCACCCTTGACAGGCACAAGGAGAGTGGCTAGGACAATCTCCATCTTGGTAGGGACTTTTTTCTCTTTGGGGAGGTCTTGGGGAGCGGCTAGGGGCTTTGTGGCATCAGGGGCCACTCCTTTGGTTGTATTTGTTTCCTTTTCAACGACCCCAGGCTACTCGGCCACCTTGAGAGGGCTGTCAAGAAAGGGAAGGACCTTAGCTAGATTGGCCTTGCCCATATCTGCCACCTCGGAGGTGGTGTCAGTCTTGGAGCTGGCAGGGCCAGATGCATGGATGGCAGTAGGGTAGTATACACTCTCTGCTCTCCTAAGTAAAGAGGCCTCAACCCCAGCTTGGTTAAGGGCCTTATTCCACACCTGGAGGCAGTAGTTCCTACATACCTCCGAGACCTCAACCCTGAAAGCTTCCTCGGTCTCTGCCACCCCTACATCGTACCCGCCCTGCTCGGCCTGATCCCAGGCCTTTTTAGCCTCCTCTAGTTTCTTCTTTAATGCAGTGACTTGTTCCTTGGAGGTGGTCAGCTGGTCCTTATCTGGCAAAGTTGCCTTCGCTGGCCCTTAGCTTGCCTTTCAGCTCCTTCCAAGACAGCTTCAGCACTCTTTTTATCCATTTTTGCCTTAGTCAACTTTTCCTTCAGCTCTTGTATTCTTTTCTTGGCCACATTGAATGCATCCACTACTGCAATGCACCTTCCCTCCTATTCCTTCATTAGCTTGTGGGAACTCTTGACTATCTCCTCGGCCTTATGCGTGGATTGAACGGCCTGCTAAGGGGAGGGGAATAATGTATAAGAGTAAGAAAGTGAGAACATTGGTATAACCTTGAGTGTGTGTGTATATATATATATATATATATAAGCAAAGCTAAAATAAATTAGTTGAAGGGCTTACCAAGGCAAGGTCTCTCTTTAAGTTGATTAACACTTAGTGACTCCTCATCCCTTTGAGGCCAGCCATGTCAGCAGGCAGCAGCAAAGCTTGCTCTATGGCTTTGGCCACGTATCTAGCCTTTCCATGTTGGAAATCTTTGATAGAGGTAGTGCTAAGGAGAGGAGCTCCATCCAACACCATAGCGGGAGACCATGCGGGGATTTCGACCTGTTGATCAGTTCTCCTCTCTGTAATAGCTCCTTTGCTAGAGGACCTCATTTGGAAGACCTTGGCTTGTTTTCCTACCCTCTAAGCCTCGGCCTCCTTGGATGGAGATCTATTTCTCTCATCCATAACCTCTTTCCCTTTTTGGTCCCGCTTTCTTTTTTTGTCAGCAGGCTTAGGTTGGAAGGTCTGTGTAGAAGGAAGGGTAGGGGATTTGGACTGGTTTGCTTTCTCGAACGCGTTACCTCCTGCCTGAGACTCCATTAGCTCCTAGAGGCTCGTCCCACTCGTGTTCCCATAAATTCTCCAACCGCATGATCCCTTTTGTACCATAGAACATGGGGAACATGAAGCCACAAGAATTAATTGCAGTTACATTCCAAATGCCGAAGCGTCAGGAGCGTTCTTTTAGGCAGTTGAAAGGACACCTACACAGACAGGAATGATGTGAGGGAAGAGCAAAATTAGGATTAAGGTATCAAAATCCCTTTCTTTTTTGGGGAGCAAAAGAAGGAAATTTTGAGGAGCTATTGTAGGGATGAAGGGCTCAAGGGTATATATTAGGCTGTGGGCATTGTCCGAGGATGCTTAGTAGTTCGAGGACAGATAAACGATGGTCAAGACGTAAGAATCAGAACTCCACGAGCTGGCTATGACTAAGATGGTTGGGGAAGGTGGGCCGAGGAAGAATGCTTCCTCGGCTGAGCAAAGCAGAGGTCAGAAGGGGTGGTCTGCCATTCGGGGCAACGTTCTAAGAGTTTCTATTGATAAGGATACACATCATAAAAGTACAAGATAGAGGGAAGCCATAAAATATCTAAGAGAAAGCTGCTACCACCGCATTGAATGCTTTGTAGCTAACTCTCTGGTAGCATTAATGAGGAAGTGATACCTGAACAATAATTTTTAGCCTTATAGCTACTCCTAAAGACTTCAAGAAGGTGCTGATGGAACAAGGATCAACACTAGTGATCTAATCCACACGTGGAAGGTGGAGATGAAAGAAATAAGGTAGTATAAAATAAAAAGAAGACCCTAAGGGAAGGGGATCGAGGAATTAAGAGAAAAACATTGTAGCAACAAGAACTGGGCTTGTAATCAAATTTGAGAGAAATTACAAGAACTGATCTCGTCGGATCGTGTTGATGACGATTTTCTTTAGATAAAGTCAGTCTATCTTTACGTTCTTGTCATCTAAATCAATTATAATTGTTACACAACTCACTAAAACCTAGTTTTTTAACCCACTCTCTACAAATTTATTGTATTGGGTTCTTTGGGTCTAGATCCTTTTATCTTTTGGGCTTAGAAACCAAAACCTGTCCTTACAACAATTATTAAATGATGAGCACAACGTTGACAAACAAAGAAAACAGATCAATGTCAAAAATTAAGAAATAAAAAAGACAACGGATGCCATTTTGATGATTTTGATCTTATCATTTGTCAAATAATTTTGATCTTATAGGGGAAAAAAGTGAGAGAAGCAAATATTATTTTCCTTGTGTTTTCTTGAAAGCACCAAATACTTTTGAAAAGCCTGTTGCTTATCAAGATTCAAGATATAAAATGCTCTAAGTGCTCAATTCTTCTTATGCAGGCTGCCCTATTCTACAGAAAAATATTTTATGCATTGTTCCAATAACTTCATCACTTTAAAAAAAGGTTGCTACCTGATGGTTTTGGATTTTGTTTGATTAATTTCACAAAAAATTAGTTTAGCAATTCAATGAAAATCTTTAAGAATCCTATGTTATCCTTGATACTTAGGGACCATTGATTGGAATTGAGCACACGCATGTTCCAAAATTTAGTCCTACTACCGAAACTGAAAATCAAATTGAATTTCATGTTTCAAGTTGAGGAACTAACTTGCCTAAAAACACAGTAATTTAGACCAAACAACGGTGACTACAACACATACCATTAGTCTTAGCTCCCCCCAGAAAGTCAGACTTTAACATGAGAATCCAAGGAACATGCCCACAAAATTTGTCAGTCTAAGTAAAACAGGGGCTTCTTTCAAGTTTTTTTTTTTCATCATTATTTGTAAAAATCGAGCTGTAATGATGAATAGCTGCCGCATGCAAAGAAAAAAAAAAAAAAGAGAGGTGCACAATGGCAGCAAAGAAAAAAAATTGATTCTCTTGCTTGAAACATACATAAAGAATGGCTTAAATAGGAATAATTCTAGACAGAATATTGAAGCTTGAATAAAGGCTACAAAAATATAAAATAGACTCAACAGAATAAGAGGAATTATAGGAATAAAGCTGATTAGGCAGAGCATATTGCGTCATCTTGGATCCCTACTTGTATAGATTATTGAATTTGAAAGTTTATAAAAATTAAAACTTTCATTTAGATACTTCATAGAATAAATGCTATTTTGCAAATGTAATATAACAAAATTGAACCCAAACAAAACAAAGCAGCATAAGAAAAATACAAAAAAGTAATTAGATTGTCAAAGATAGAAAACAGTAATTAGCTTGTCTTCAATTATCTTATAGGTAACATCTAATTTAACAAAACGGTAAGCAAATACAAAGTGGCTAAATCAATTGGAGAAGACAAACACAAATATAAATTGGTGGTAATAGTACCATCTTCATTCACTAATGGACTTCTACTTTCATCATTAGCGTTATATTGTCTACGTCGAATACTCCTTTCAAATGGCTCGTCATCTCTTGTTCTTGATTGGCCTAGGTTATATACTAATTATGAGTGACGCATTATCAGAAGAACTAATTTTAATTTTTTAAAGAAAAATACTTTTTTAATATCTTAATATTGTACTCCTTTTGTTTCTCTTTTGTCATAAGATTAATCTTCATCTCAATCTTGCATAGAAAGCCGACTCCATGCTTAGGGAATAAACTAAAAGCAAAACATTCATGAAAATTTAATTAATAAATAAAACTATATAGGAAAAACATATATTACAAATTAACATTTATATGTTATAGAAAGGGGAAAAAATAGAAGAAAAATATAGCATTCACATTCTAACTTCAGAATAAAAAAACATAAAAACATGATTCTTTGATAAAATACAAATTGTACATAAAAGTAATAAAAACAATGGAAATCTTGAGATGAAACAATTAAACCAATCATTAAACTAAGTTTGAGATTGTTTGGTTAAGATAGCTTGACCCCAGTTAATTAATTCAATTACCCAAGTTAATTAATTAGGTTCAATTGCATGCAAATCGTGAAGGCATCAACAAATCACCAATTAAAGTAAATGTAGCGGAAATTAAATTGACATGGTAATTTGTTGACAAATGGGGAAAACCTCTCGCAAGGCAAAAACCCCACCGGGTGATTTTAAGGTCGCCACTTTCAAGAATCCACTAATCAACATTCAAGCGGTTACAAATATAAGGAATCTTACCAACTACCCTAGCCTATCCCGAAATACCAACTTACAGTTGAACCTTCGCTCTAATACTCAATTGGACTTGATCTTGTAGTAGCCTTCTTTCCCTTGATGCACAAATCTCCAATTTGTGACTAACTCTTTGCAAGGATCCCAGTACATGACTAACTCTAGCAACTTAAACGATGTTGTTGGTTGCAAAGTTTTTCACTTCATCAATAATGAAGATCAAGAAGCACCTGGTTACAGAACCCTATGTTGTACAAATGCCACTATAGGTCCAAAAAGTGCATATTCTACAATAAAAAAAAATAAAAAATAAAAAACTGAATGGGTTCAGGCTTAAACAAATACTACGGCATATTCTACAATATTCCTTAAAAAAAAAAAAAGCTGAATGGGTTTTAGCGTAAACAAAAACTATGGAATATGCCATAGAATATTCTATGGCATATTCCAAAATATTCCCAAAAAAAAAAAAAGTTTGAATGTTAAAAATCGTTTATGAAGATTTTTAAGAAATCTCAAATTCTCTCTCTTGTGTGGTCTTAGCAAAGAAAAAAAAAAAACTCTCTCACGGTCATTGAAAAAAAAAAAAAAAAAAGGCTCTCTCATGTTAATCTCAAAACTCTCTCAATCCCTCTCTCATGTTACCACCGTTCTATGTCACCGGAGATCCAAAAAATGTTGACCCACGTTGCTGATCCCACCTTGCCGCCAATGCTGTATAAATTGGTTTGTGAAAATATGGGGTTTTGTTCATTGTTCTTTGAGTTTTGTGTTTAATTCTTAGAAAATATAGGAAAACATGTGTTGAGTTTTGTGTTTGATTGCATATGGGTGCCGAAAATCTGGGTTGGAGTTTTGTATTTGGTTTCAACTTATAAGAAAATCATGTTCAATGTCTATTTGTTTTGTAAATTTTTGGGACATGTGTTTGTATTTTTGTAAATCTGAGTGATATATTTACAAGGTTAATGTAAGAAAAGAAAGGAAAAAAGTGTGTGTGTGTGTGTGTGTTTTTTTTTTTTGAGTTCTTCATGTTCAAAATATTGATGCTTTCAAAATTTAAAAATTAAATTTTCAATTTAAAAAAAAAAAAAACTTTTGATTACCAAAAATTAATTTTCGGTAATCAAATTTTTTTTATTGGTATTTTTGGCTATAGTGGCGTTTGTAGAATGCCACTATTAGGTGAGTCTATAGTGGCGTTCTCAAACGCTGCTATAGCCTTTTTTTAAAGTTGAAAAAAAATAATTGGTCTATCCTATAGGGCAAATCTATAATGACAGTACAATAGTGGCATTTGTAAATGCCACTATAGCAAATGCTGCCCTATGGTGGCAATTTTAGTACCTATAGTGGCGTTTGTTGTTCAATTTTTTGTAGGTCTTATTTGTAACTAGGAACATAAAACACTGTACTTTTCTTTTTGTAGAATGTACTTAGATCAGAGCCATGTCATTTACAAACAATACATTTACTTTTCTTTATTTATCAACAAGTGTATACTCTTTTAGGTTTTCTTGAATTTCCTTGTATTTAATTAAGTAGTGATTCTATTATGTAAATCCCTTAGCTTATAGGTAATTATGTCTACAATTGACTATTTACATTGAAATTCACAGCCTTAGCAGTGGTGGAAGGGAATTTCATCCCTAACTAATATCCCAGAGTTCGTTTCAGGTCACAGTTCTTCCAACACCATTAGGGGGAGTATCCTATAGGGAACTGACACTAATTTTCACTCACAAAAACCTATAAATATACCTCCTTTATGCCATGTTAATAAGTTATGCATTCCAGAATCTTCTTATTCAACAATTTCTTGGAGCTTATCCTATTAATTATTTCACTAACTTAACCTTTGAAGTCACTCGTCTCACCGGTTTGTTTGGTTGGAGTCTTTAGTATGGTTCCACTACTAGAAATTCGCCTTCTACAAAAGTCAAAACCAAACAAGTTATTTTTCTATATATATAACCTACATTCCCTTCTTCTTCTTCTTTTTCCCTTCTGTTTCATTGACATGTCTTTAAGTTTTATTATGTGCAATTTTATATATACAAAAATTTTTACATTATTTTCCATAAAATATTGAATTTGCAAGCTTTTAGTGGTTCTTATTTGGACCCACCATTAGAATAAATTTTTTACTTACAATTAATAATATGCCATATGCAATTGTGAACTTTTTTTTTGGGGTCAAAATCTGTGTCCACTGTCTATAAACTCTCTCTTTTATTATTGGAGAAAATACTATTTTGAGCTCTAAACTTTATCAATTTTTTTTTTCATTACTTAATGCTTTATTTTTTGTCCTTAAACTTAAAAAAAAAATCTTTTTTCATCTCTAAACTATTGAAAATGTTCTTTTTTCATCCTTTTTTTATATTTTAATTTAAGCTTGAAAAATAAACTTTTGGTAAAGTTTAGAGACTAAAATAATATTTTATTGTTAAATATATTACATTATGTGAACACTCAATTATCAATTAAAGTACTTCTATTATTCACATAAAATTAAAAAAAAAATTATTATTATGTTTTCAAGTAATTGCAACTTAAATTACAAAAGAACGTAATGTTCCTGTCTGAAATGAATATGAGCTGACAATGAGAGGCAACCTGTCCAATTATCCCTATTGCGGTAATTAATTGGAAAAGTGCCAGACAACGAAAAATATTATACAACTTTTGTTATAACTCATCATAGAACGAGTTGTGAATAATAGAAATATAAACTCACCATTTTTTTTAATTGCTCTCCCATGCTACGTAACTAATATCTTGTTTGTCCAAACGATTAGGAGAGAGTCTGGGAAAAAGAGATTTTTATTTTTTGAAAATAAGTTAGCTTTTAAATTTTTTTTTATCACATATTAACATTAAAATTACAAAAAAAAAAATTATATCTTTTGATAAATATTATGTACTACTAAATTTTTGACTATATCCAAACAGACATTGGGGCTCATCTTCAAATAAAATTTTACATATTTAGATTTCCATTAGAATTAATTTTTAAGCTAAATTAGATTAAAATTAACTTGCTTTCTACAATCAGTTTACATAATTTCATTGCCATGATCTTTACAGAAAAATTAATAACAATAATTTGATTTCTGGAATTTTGAAATTTAAATAAATTTCAAACAATAAAAAAAGAAATCTAGAAATTAAAATTTTAGTTTGTGTAGGGACCAGATTTGGGCACTTCTTCGGGTTGAGAGAGTGGACCCAAGCCCAGCTTGCCCTTCAATGAATTTGTAGAGAGTGGGCTCAAGAACTAGGTCCTAGTAAGGAATGCAACTGCCTTGCATGGTTGCATGTGGGCTTAACAACCTAAACATGAATTGGGGTGCACAATGATGCTCCTCGGACTTGTCTTCCGGAGTTTCGAGTTCTTATTAGTTCTTTTAAGATTGATTGCAAAGGTTGAGAGAATACAAGTCGCTACAGTACTTCTTAATGTAGATTTTCCGTCCCCCTTTCAAGAGAGACTCCTTATATTATATACACCTCTCTAAACTGATCCTAACCCTACATTCGTTGATCAGCCAGGCCACCACTTGAGAGCCTGTCCCATCAGCCGCATCCCTATTCCTCCTGTGGGTTGCAGCACCCAAGACAGTACTGTTCAGGAGTCCTATCCTCATTAATGCGGCCAAGACGTTAGTTGAGGGCATTCAATGTGGAGGTGACAGCTCGCCTTAGACTTGCTCCTTCACAATGCTCCCGTCGCCGACGCGTGGCACTTGCCCCTTTCCTCCTCGGATATTTAAGAAGACCCCTCTTTGGTGGAGTGGTGCTCGTGTACTTCTGAGGTCTCGGATGTCCGAGGACGGGGTCGTCCTCGGATATGTTCCTTGGGGGCTAAACACCGCACTTTCATCCTCGGACCCTACATGCATCCTTGGCATGGGCCTCTGGGCCTGGTTTGAGGTGGGCCGAGGCTGCCTGACTTTCTGGCCCCACAATAGCCCCTCAAAATCTTGCTGCACGCATCCTTGGGCGGGGAGAAGGATTTTGACATCCTCGGACCTGCTTCGTGCCCAGTTGAGCCTTACTCCCCGTCAGTACTGGGGTCTATTCATCTGCCCAAGGCACGTTGCTGACGTTTCAGAGCGCGTAACGTGCCCTTCATTAAATTCAGGCGGCTCTGTGCTCTCCACGTTTAACTAGGCGTTACCAATCTAACGGTGGAGGTTTGTCTCGCATTTATGGGCAGGAAAAGCCGCATGGTTCTTCGATTTGGGGTATAAATACCTATTCGAACTGCTTCTTCCTGTTTCTTATTTGCAATCAAGAATTCTTGCGCGTCCCTCTTGAGTTCATCCACACTCTCACTTACATCTCCAGCACAAAAAGCTTGTCCAAGGAGCTCCTCCTCTTTCCAGTAAGTCGCTCTATCCCTCTCTGAGCTCTCTTCCTCTTTACCCCTTCTTCTCCTTCGTCTGTTCTTTCTTAGTTACTTTAGGCGTCAATTGGGATGGGTAGATTTAAGAAATACGTCTACATTGAGGAGGCGATGGAGAAATTCATCGCCGACTATGAGATTCCTAGCAATGTAGGTCTGAGGTACTGTGAGGATGGGGATTGGCTCTTTCAAAGATAGGAGGGCGAAGTGGTATCAATTGCAACTTAACGACCCCTTAGTTAGTCTCCTTTAGTGTTAAGCAAAGAGTGATTAGTGGGAACTTCTGGAGCCATCATTAGATTACATAGGATCACAAACTATTGAAACCTCGGAGGGCAAGGGTCCAGTGCTGACACGACCGTCAACGATCTCCAAAGGCCGTTTAGCTGAGCCGCCGACTTTAACTATAACAAAAGTACAAAATAGGTGACGGAAGCAGTGACAGAAGGCTAAAAGACAAAGGTGGTACATGCACAAGTGTCGAGAACCCATTGGACCGTCGACGCGTGTAATTGGTAGATAATCAATTTTGTAAGGATTTCATTTCTTTGAATAGGTTTGAATTTTGAATAGAGTGGGAGTTTTACCTGTCATTTTTTTTGGGTGAAATCGGAAGAATGGAATATTGTTAGTGGTTGTGATGAAAATACACATGATATATATATATATATATATAATAATAATACTTCCTCTCAATAAATTATAACTGACAATTTAAAAGAGCAATGAAATCCAAGAAAGAATTTGCAATGCATGAGGACTAATCTTTAGGTTCAGAATCTTAAGATTCAATTTTTCTTTGTTGAAATTTGGAGTTCAAGTAAGGTTCATATACAGCCACCTTAAGCATTATATGACTTACATCACAATGCTTGTATTCACTTCATTGTTAACTTCATTAGAATAAATATTCAATATTGGAATAGGAGATTTCAAACTTGGAGTTATATATCAACAATTTGTAAGCAAGCAGCTAATATTATAACAGAGCATTGGAGACAAACTCAAGCTTGGGTTTTTGAGTTTCTTGGCCATTTGTTCATTGAAGATTAAGTTCCTGTCTCTCATAGAGTTTATTGGTGCTCATAATCTTAGACATTGTTCTTTGAGTGGAGTGTAATTGTATGTTATTATTACCAAGAGATCAAGTATGTGTCATTGGAGTGTAATTGTATGTTATTATTAGTCTATTGTTGGAGACTAATGCATAAGGTTGTTATTTATATTGGCAATCCGTTTACACTTTAGAAAGTATTAGAATTGGAAGTTACTAGGTGTTTCTTCTATGATTAAATCAAACTGGTGGTACCTAATAGGTTCTAAGCCTTGAACTTAGTTCACAGTGTATATCAAAGTGCTATTATTTATGAGTTTGCTATATTTATCTTGGTCTTGATGTTTTTGCTCTTTTAAGATACGTTTATCTCACTTAGATTTAGCTTCTTTATAATGGGTTCATCTCTTTTTTTTTTTGTTTTTTGTTTTTTGTTTTTTGTTTTTTGTTTTTTGTTTTTTTTTTTTTTTTTGGAGAGAGTGGTAAGAACATGTGGATTATTAACTTCTTTCTATTTGGTATTTTTTAGTTCCTTACATAGTCATGTATATATATATTTCATTCTGACTTGAAAGTTGAATGTGCTAAGAATATTACGACCCTCACCTATAGAAGAATGAGAAGGTTATGATGATACAGAAGAGTTGAATTTTGGGATGGTTTGGTTGCGTTTTGATAGGGACATTGGCCAAAGTTCAAGGTTTTGGTGGTTTGAGAGAAGGAATTGGGTTTTGTATTTCTGATTGTAGCTTGCTTTGTTGGTTGGTGACAGGTTTGAGACCTTTGTGGGATAGGGCTTGGTTGTGGTCCTTGTGGGCAATGATGTTGGTTTTGGAAAATTTGTATTTAATTTAATTTTTTTTTTGGTTTAATTTTTTCATTTGTTTATTCATTAGTATTTTGGAATAAAAATTTTAAATTTAAATGTAGAAGTGTAAGTTTGATTGATAACTAATGGTTCAATCATATAATGTTGCACGCACAAGAACTACATAAAATGTTTTGCATTTTGGTGAATCTTAGATGGGTTTAGGGAACTGTAAAGGATTACAATATATAACTAATTGTGTGATTTGCTTATATTTAGATCTAAGTTATATTGGTAGAATATAATCCTCTAATAGATCAAGCACGTGCCTATTGTTGGAGATCAAGCACGTGTTATTTCTACTATATAAAAAGAGTGAATAGCTCTATCTACAGTATTTTGGTTTATTCAAATTTTGGTGAGTAAAACTGTGTGTCTGGGTGAAGTTTTAGTGGGAGACCAAACAAAGACAAAACTGAGAGAGAAATAAAATATCTTTTGGCTCAGGGAGTGTGGTTCGTACTGTTTGAAGAAGAGAGAGGCCAGCAGAGAGAGAGAGAAGATTGGTGAGAAAATACAGAAAGAGTGATCTCACTCTTTTTTTCGGACAAATCTGAGAGATGGAGATTGGGGTGGGTTTGGTGTTTTTACTCAAATCACACTTAAGGTATTTTTTTTCTCTCTAAAAAATTTATCTTTCTCTATGGTTTGCTTCTTTTCTTCTTTCCATTCATTTGGTTTCATTTCTTAAAATTTTAACAACTGAATTTTCGGATGAAGAAGATGTAGCGGTTGTTGTTTTTTGTTTTTGGTGTATTGTATTGGGGGCATGATTTCTGAATAAAGGTCTCTCTCACTATGGTTGTATATATATAGAAAGAGTACTGTATCAACATAGGAAGATCTAACTGCAAATGATGAGACCCATAAATGTTTTTGTTTCTGGTTTTGTTTTTTTTCTATTGTTATTGTGAATTTCTAGGAGTTTTCAGAGGTTATGAAGTTAAATTGTTCAATTCTGATTTGGATTTTCAAGATCTTTTTTTTTTTAGAAATACAATTTTGCCAAGTGATCAATTTTTATGCTTTGTATCACTTGCTGGTTCATTCTTGATCATTGTATGATTCGTTTTTTCTTTTATTTTCTTTTTTCTTAATGGATTTGTAGAAACTTTAATTCTTGATGTGTATAACATACTCAAGTGCCTAGCTCTGAACAGTTCTTGGTTTTTTTCTTTGTTTTTGAGGCCTTAGAAGAATTCTAATGGTATTTGGAACTTTGAATGCAGTTAGAAGAACATTCATGGATGCAGACGGATTGAGATGGGTACTTACACTTTATTCTTTCCTCCTTTAGTTCTATTAACTAAATCTTACAATACATTAATTTTAAAAAAGTTTTAATTAATATTTAACAAATTTACGAATTTTAGTATTCTATATCTCTCTAAATTTTTCTTTGGTTTATTCATTTCGCAAATCACCGGTGAGTCTTTTACATGAAACAAATACTTTTTATTTTGTCTTTTTAACTAGAAAGCCTCTAATTGTTTCAGGACCTACACTGTGCTTTATACTATTATATTTTTTTTGCTGATTTCGCTATTTTACAGTTGCCTTCGTGTCTTCTCTTGTACTTTTAGCTTGGGATCTGCGATATGTTTGGTTCTACTGTCTCGTAGGGCTGTTAATTTGTATATGGCTTTGTTTTGTTCAGTGCAAATTTACTGATTTATCAAAAAGCAATCACCTACATTTTTATTTATTTTAATTTTGGAGGATGCTGTCATCTGTGCTCTACATTGGACGTGTGAAAAAATTATTATTTTTTTATATATAATATGGAGCATATTAAGTGATGGGAACATATTAGATTAGTTACCTAAATCTATAATTCCCTTATCCTAATCAATTTTATTCATTTTACCCCTAAAACACTATCATACAATTGGATGGCTAAAGCTTATTTGCATGGGGAATTTTTAGACTATACCTTGAACAATTTAAAACAGAGTTTGAAATGTTCATGAAATTGGTAGTTCTTGTATGTACTGATACTTATAGATTAGTGATTGCATTCTTCTTTCATACCCTCCTTAAATTTTTGTACTGCTTTCATTCTTTTCTTTGGTATGACAGCCAGTTAAAGGACCTCAATCTAATGGGAGTTTAGCCTGCAGAATTTAAAAATCTTTCTCATTTGTGAGAACTATAAGAAAAACATGCATGTTTTCTAGCATTATAGAAGTCAATTAACCTAATCATGTCATCATTTTTTTGCTGAATTTTTCTTAGAGATTATTGATTTTGGAGAATTGTTAGTGAATAGTCCATGCAAGGTCTTTTGCTTGAGTCTAGGGAAATTGTCTGATATGTGACTTGTGTGTGATAGTTTTCCACTGTTTGTGTAGGCCCTGTAAATAGCTTTTTGGAACTATTACCGTGTACTGTTAGTGTTAATTGTATAGCAGTTCCAAGTAGCTTGATATTGGTTTTTTTGACTTGAGTTGGGTTGTGGCTTAATTTGTTGATTTGATTTTTGAAAAATGAAAAATTCTATTTAAATAACCAAACTAGCTGTAGTGCTGTGTTTTTGTACTTGGGTCCTAGATATAATGTTTATTTTTTGTTTTCTTGACCAAAGGTTTTGTTGTGGATTGTAATAGTTTTAGGATGCATTAAGAAAGAGTTTGGTGGAATTGTTAACTAAGAGGGGTAAAAAGAACAGCCTTTAATTGAGTTCATGTTTTAGTGTTTTAAATCATTGGTTTTTACCTTATTTTTTAAATCTGATATTGCCCTCATGTTGGACTCTCGGTTGGTTAAGTTTTTGTTATACCATCATAAAACCAACTATGATTATGATTGTTGTGTTCACTTCAGGTGGCATGACAATATCACTTGGTAAGATAAGAGATTTATGGTGGTGACAAGTTTTCTGCTGAACTTCAAGATCAAACATTCAATATTAATCCCTTTAAGAAGAGAAGATTGGATCAACTTTAGCGTGCAAGGACAACCTGGAGAGAACTATAGTGCTTTGCTGTTATGGTGTTACTGCAACAATAGAAAAGGAGATATTCATTGTAGCTCTTAGAAAAGCTCCTGGGGAAGTTTTTTTTATAACTTTTCGAAGCTTTTGGAGAGTGATTAATGATTAGGTTATACTTTCACATTGTATAGCTCTAAAAAGATAACTTAATTATATAGATTAATCCGTATCTTATATGTAATTATTCTAATCATGTAGAAAAATTTGTTAAGATTAAGAAATTAGTATTATCTATGCATTTTTTTAGTACAAAACCTTCTGGTTTTGTGTTATCTAATGAAAAATATAATTTTTTTAGTAAAACAAAGGAGCGGCACGTGCACGTGCACGTGCAGCCCTAACTAGTTTATATTTAAGTGACCGTAACTTGAAGTTGTTGTTAATGCCATTTTTATATTTGGGTTCATCACTTTCTTATATCTTCGTATGGACTAAATCCATTAATTTTTTTAATGGGATTTGTGAAGGAACATGGCATGAAAGCAAAGAGTATGACCTATTTGAGCTTGCTATGGGCCCAAGAGGTGGATTTGTCTAGTGGGCTTGAAACTCTTGAAAAAGCCATGTGTCCATATGAAAATTTGAATAATTTGTTGTATTTACCCAAAAAAAAAAAGAGTATAATTTTCTGTATGTCCCTAAAATTTCAGCCTAATCATCTCAAGTTATGAAAAGCTATTTAACCACATTTAATGCTAAATAACGAGAATTCTCAAATTTAGCAGGTTTTTCAGCGGTCATTTCCCCTAAAAAGGCTGGAAAAGCTTATATTAGCTAATCAAATTATCTAAATTCGATAGCAAATTAAACTTCAATAAAAAAAATAAGAATAAAATAAAATAAAATAAAAAGAAGAAGAAGAAGATAGCAAATTAGCTTGATGTAATATCCAAAAAAAAGCCCACTGCTCATGGTTGCCATTTCAAGAATCCAGCAACCAAAATTTCAATTATTATCTAAAAATAATATTAGACATACCTCTAACCTACTACAAAACCATGTCCCTAGTAAGAAATTATTGTGTACTTTTAGAATATCATAAATATGTACTCCCTCCTCTCACATGAATGGTGGGTTTTACTAATTAAATTCATGATAAGATTTACCATTTATGTGAGAAAAAAGACTACGCATTTATGTACTTCAGAGGTACCTAATAATTTTCCGTCCTTAGCAAGCTTTATAGCATTTATTTAGACTTCATTTACCTCACCAAACACATCCATATTTTTTAATTATGCCAAAGCTTGTGATGAGCACCCACAGCAGATGTGGGATATGTGCCAAATGCTAAATATTTGGCACATATTCCACACCAAACACCATTTGACCCCATTTATCAAAAGTTCCAAATGCTATAATTTTTATAACATGCTACAGTATCCTTACATATTTGCCACTGTACAGAAAAATGTGGCAAATGCTTTTATTATTTTTTTTATTCCTCTCTCTCTCATCTCTCCGTCAGTCTCACTCTCTCCTCTCTCTCTCTCTCTCTCTCTCTCTCCTCTGTTCTCCAGCCCTGTTCCTTAAACCGAACCTAGAAATCCACGATTCGGTGCTTTGCTCCTCAAGGCTGATCGGTAGTGGGTAAGGGCACAAAGAATCCGAAGGCTTCTCTAAAGATTACCAAGACCAGTGTGTGAATTTTTCCCTCATCTTATTTGAAATTTTAGGAAAAAATTTAACTGATTTTGTAGGGTATGCCATGGTGTTCAATAAAGTTTATTTCTTTCTTGTTGCAAGCTTGTTAATGTGTCTATGTTAATTGGAGAATGGATGAATGGATAATAGTATACCTGGGTTTTTGTTTTCCATGTGGTATTGTTTCAAATTTTGTGGATTTGGTTGGGATTTCAAGTGGGAAGGGAGTACTAGGTAGTGACATGGAATTTACCATGTGGGTTTTGTTGCCGATTCAATAAAAGGGTGAGAATATGGCAAAGGAATTAAGTTGATTGTTGAGTTTATTTTCAGTTCTTGTTCTGTATCAGGCAGGTTTGTAGTTTGGCATGTTCATCTAACTGTAGATTCTGAGTTATGTTTGTTTGTTGTGGAATTTGGCTGGATTTGTTTGGGTTTGCTTTGAGTTGTGTTTTTGGTTGAGGATGTGGTGGATGTGTGGCGGTGGCTGTTAGTTGTTGGCAGATGGCTGTTGATTGTGTTGATGAGTTGTAAATATTATTTTAACGTGTAGTAAATATTATTTTAATGTATAGAATTGAATGATAAAACATCTGATAAATGAGATATTGTAAAATAATGTGGTAAAATAATAAAGTATGTTTTTGATGTGATAAAATGGTATAATTTTTACAACAACTACTACGGATACTCTTTAGATTCAGAAATTTTTAAAAGGGGTTCTATGTGTGTGGACTAAAGCAGGGTATTAAAAGGCCCAAATACAAATCTTTAGATTTAGGAACTTAAATCGAAATCAAAGGGCCCAAATCTTGCTATTTAATTTGAATTTTTGAAGATAAATTTTGGGAAGCAGTTTTTTTTTTTTTTGGAGCTGGTTTTGGAATTAATTGACATTTATAAACTCACCCACTTCAATTCTTTTTGTTTCTTTTTATTTCCTCTTGGAAGAAAAAAAGAAAAAGAAAAACAAAGAAAGTCACTAGACAAATGTTGCATTGTCATATTCTTTCACATATTTATTCTTGGTTCCGAGTTAAATAAGCGACTTGCAAAACAAGTTCCTACAGCAAGAGAATGTTCTTTCCACGCAACAAATGTATTACTAGCAAACCTATATCTCATAAACAATCTCTATTTATAAAGGCAAATAAAAAATGATGATTTTATAAGCTCTTTCCAATAATATAAACTTTAAACACAATAAAAACACTACCATGGAACATGACAAAAAGATCTGCTTTGCTAAAAAGAGGAAAAGCTCTTCTTATCTAAAAAAAAAAAAAAAAATGAAAAGCTAACTACAGCATATAGATTATAGATTAGAACACGCTCCCAGTACTGGAAGTATTACACAATATAGAATATTGCATCATGATAAATCTAAAAGAAAGGAGATCTAAAGGGAATCCCCTTTCTACTTCTTTTGCGATTTGATTGATTAGGTTCATGTTCATGTTCATCTCTCCTATTTTTTTTGTCAAAAATGGTACCTTAGAGGAAGGATCTACTTTTGTTTTCACCATATCTTTCACATGTAATAATCAAATTATTGCACTAGTGAGAAAAATATTTTGAAAAATCAAATTAAAACATTAATAAATAGAATATATATTGAGAAAAAAAAATTATTTATCTTATTTTGCATGTGATTGAACAGAACTTGAATGAATCTCTTTCCTCAGTTTTAAAATTTTCTAAATGATCTATTCGTTCATATCCACAAACTTGACATTTGCAAGTAGCATTAGCTCAACATTCATTCAATTTATTTTTTGAGTGAATGAAAATTATTTTTTTGAAATTAAAAGTGAAATAGTGTATATCGGAGACATCTATAAATTTCCTTATTTTACTAATTCCAAGCGCTCTTTTACGTGAAGCTTTAAGAACCTAAAAAAAAAAAAATAGTAAGATTATTTATGACTACAAAATTTTTATATATATATATATATACTTTTTTCTTACAAAAAACATAATTAATATAAAATAAAATAAAATAAAATAAAAACCTTACTTGGAGAAACTTGTGATGTTTATGCCGACTATTTTTGTAACTTGGACCAAATACTTTGCTTCGGTTGCAAACTTGATAGAAGTAAGTAGAGCATCTACTTTTGCGTTTGTCACAACAAACATTGAATTCACTCAATCAATCAATATATATATATATATATATATAAGTAGAAATCTCATGTTGGAGAGCATGGAGTTGTGCCAGGTGGTGCATTCTTTGAAGTTCTTTTTATTTAGACTTCTACTTCAAAGAGTTTGCATTTATATCAAATTATTAGTTCATTGAATTAGCTAATAGAGTAATGTAAATACTAATTATCTATAGTTGTGCATTAATTATTTATATTAAATGAATTTATAAGATTATTTTTATAAACTTTATTTAACAAATAATTTTTAGTTGGAATAATAATATTAGATTTACAATATGACATTATTCCTCATGTTTAGTTGCTTTGACAAAAATTGACACAAATTTTTTTTTTTTAAATTAAATATTTGTGAATTTACTAAAAATTAATCTTAACCCTTTAAATTTCTTGATTCCTTTCAGTGACATGTGATATATATATATATATATGTAAGTATGTATGTATGTATGTATGTATGTGGAACTAACATTGTAGTATTTATTCTATGTAATTAGAAAGATAACTAATAGAATGAATATGTTTATTTTGTAATATTAATTATTTTAAGCATAATGAAATTTTAATATCATTTTTATAAGATTTATATAAGAAAAAATTGATTTTTATTTTATGTGAGGAACAATTGATTTGAAATATTGTATTCTTACTAAAATTTTAATTGTCTTTGCAACTATTGAAACTGTAGGGCGGAGAGCCTAAGAATACTTTACCACACAGGTATTGGGCCTGGGGCCCAATCCAAGGACTTCATTGGTCCGAAGGTGATTAAATAACAATATGGGGATTCATGGTAGAAGGAGGGGAGGAAAAACCTAATCATGATCATATAGAAGAGGTTTGAAGAGGAATGACACCTCGGAAACGCGACGCTAAGGTTAGGAGGATTGATCTGCCATCATGAACAACCTTCCAAATTGCTCTACGGATAAAGATCACACACTAGGAAGGAATGGAACAGAAGGAAGCCACAAATATCTAACGAAAAGCTACTACCACTGCATTGAATGCATCACAGCTAACTCTCTGACCGCATTAGTGAAAAAGTGATCCCTGAACAATGATTTTTAGCCTTACAGTTATTACCCAAAGACTTTAGGGATGGGTTGATGGGACAAGAACCAACTCTAATGATTTGACTAGCACGTGGAGGGTGGAGATAAAAGAGGAAGGTAGTATAAAATGGAGAATGGACCTTGGAAGTAGGGATCAGAACTTTGTAAGAGAAAGCATTGTCGCAATCTCAACCATTCTTGTAACCCTACTCATTCAATATACAATAGAATAGAGCTCCTCGAATTGTGCCGATGACATATTTTCTTATACAAACTTACATTTGTGTTGTCTAATTGTCTGGGAACCTTGTTTTAACTGCTATCCCATTCATTAAAGCTTAGTTCTTCAACCTACTCTCTACAAATTTATTGCTTTAGGCTTAATGGGCTTGAATCCAATCACCTCTTGGGCCCGAGATTCAAATCCAGTCCTTACAGAAACAATGTCCAACAAAAAGGAAAAAAAAAAAAACTTTACTAACACAAAATCCAGAATGTAAAAATAATAATTGAAGGAA